>NC_048222.1:109770103-109905702 GCF_002007445.2 Ailuropoda melanoleuca | reverse complement strand
AAGAAATGAAAAATGTAAAAGTTCAACTGATTTTAGACCCCACAAAAGGATGAGGAAAGTAATTTACTCACACCTTTCTGAAAGGCTCAAGTCTTAAAACTGGGAGAGTGCCACGGAAGACCCTTTGGATTAAAAGATGTCCTTGAAATTGGTCTCTGAGTGTTAGAAGTTCAAAAGACTTTACGATTAATGTACAAGTGCCCTGCAAAGTTAATGGAGCTATGTGGAATGGCATGACATTTTACATAAAATTAAATATATTTATCATTTAGATAAGATATGATATGTTCATTTCATTAATAAAAGTTACCCCCACAATATAGACAGTGGTCATATGATGAACTCTAACCTGCTCACCAATAGTACAAGGATATAATCTATCAGCTAGGTTGGGAAAACAGACCACCATCCTAAACCAGAGGTTAATAGTAGTCCACAGTTCCCTGCAACGTAAGCACAGTGTTTGAACTGAGCCGATGAAACTTGCATGGAAAAATTTGCTTCAGAATGATATGTGCTCTAATACTCAGGGGTACTGTTCTCTGAGTCATTGTAATTTTGGCTTATATTCTGCTGAATTAAGCATTGCCTCAGAATGAGGAGTCATGAGACAACCTGAGGCTAGCAGGAGATCAGAACAGGGAGACTCAGGGAGAAAATAATCAGCAGTTTGTCCTGGGACATTTCTTCTGTACAAGCTGGTGTTCGTTCCACACACCTGCCAGGGCAGCTTAATTAATTGTTGATTGTATTTATTAATAGACAGTGTCTTTCAATGGTTTGATATTCGAAAGATACAACAGAGGAAGCAGGGAAGAATCCCCCTTATTCCTGCTCCCAGCCACCCCTTTCTTAAGGCAGCTCATGTTACCAATTTTTACTGTATTGACATAACATTGTATTGATGTATTTATTTATTTTCATATTTATTTACTATTTATTATGTAAAATCTTGAACAGACATAAAAGTAGAGAGAATAGCAAAATGAATGATAATCATCCATTTATGGTCATCTTCCATTTCTCCGCTGGATTATGATGAAGCAAGTTCTAGGTATCATGTTTTATCTATAAACATTTTAGTATGTCTATCAAAAATAAGAACTTAGCTCTAAAAAGCCAGCTGTAATACCAGTATCATATCCCCCCAATTAACAATATTTCCTTAATATTATCAAGTAACCAGTCATCAAATAAATCAGTTTTTATATTGCTCTGATCATCTCATAACTTTTTTTTCTTTTATACAGTTGGATCCAAACAGGGTCTGCACGTTGTATTTGATTGATACATCTCTCAGGTATCTTTTTCTTTTTTTAAGATTTTATTTATTTGTCGGAGAGAGAGACAAGAGACATACAGAGCACAAGCAGGGGGAGCAGCAGACTCCCCAAAGGGCAGGGAGCCCAATACGGGACTCAATCCCAGGACCCTGGGATCATGACCTGAGCTGAAGGCAAACGCTTAACCAACTGAACCACCCAGGCGTCCTGTTATCTTTTTTTTTAAGAGGTGGGGGCGGAGGGGCACAGAGAATCCTAAGCAGGCTCTACACCCAGCACAGAGCCTGACATGGGGCTTGATCTCATGACCCTGAGATCATCACCTGAGCCAACATCAAGAGTCAGACGCTTAACTGACTGCATCACCCAGGCACCCCTTAAGTATCTTTTAATCTATAGGTTCCCTTTCCTGTTTTTCTTTCTTCCTTGCAATTTATTTATTGGACAACCTGGATTTTTCATCCTGTGGAATTTCTCACATTCTGGACTTAGCTGATTGCATATTTCCAGGGAATTTTTTAAATTTCAAATTTAAAGCATTTTATTACCTGTTTCTTTCATTTCTGGATTTAGCTATTCAATATGTTGCACCTTGCCTAGATGAAAATGAATAATTGATAACAATGAGAAGTGGGGAGAATTTGCCATTCAACCCAAGTCAAAACTGGAGTTATCATTCCTTCCTTCCTTCCTTCTTTCCTTGCTTCCTTGCTTCTCTCCTTCCTTTTACACCCTCCGTCCATCCATCTCAAGCCCTCCTGGCCTTCCTTTCAAAATACACCCAGAATCCAAATACTTCTCCTCACCTTCACTTCTACCATCCTGGGCCCAGCCATCAGCATCTTTCAGCTGGACTGTAACAGTGGCTTCTTGATTTTTCTCCCTGCTTCTCTACCTGTCCCCTTTACCTTTAGAACCAGAGTGATCCTAATAAACCCAAATCGGGTCCTCTGCTCAGAACCTTCCAAAGCCTTCCTCCTTTACTTGGGGAAAAGCTGAAATCCTACAATGGCCTACACAACCCTTCATGATCTGCCCGTTACCTCTCTTTGACCTTATCCACCGACCACACTCATCCTCTCTCTTTGTCCAGCCATACTGGCCTCTTTTTTCCCTTAAACACATCAGCCATACTCCTACCCCGTTCTTTCCTTTGTCTGAAACACTCCTTCACCAGCTATCCCCGTGATTTGCCCTCTCATGGCCGTTAGCAACTTGTTTAATTGTCACCTTCTGGCTGAGGCCTCCCTGACCCCCTGTTTAAAAGTTCAGCCCCCACCCCACATCCTGCATTCCGCCATCCTTCTTACTCTGTCATGTCTTGTCACTTGACAATTTCTCAAGTACTATGTGACTTACTTTTTTGTTTTTCTTGTCTCCCTTCATTAGAATGGAATCTTCATGAACACAGAGATTTTTGTCCATTTTGTTCACTGCTTTCTCCTCAGTGCCCAGAACAATGCCCAATAAGCATACGTGAATAAATTTCAGATACTCAAGGAAACCTTCCTACTTTCTTTTGCATAAAACATTTATTCTAAATTATCCCTGTCTAGAACATGTACAGAATAAAGCTTACAGTATTTGAGAGCTGGCTAACCCTTGTGATCACTCTGTTTTTATTTATTCTCATTCTTCAGATAGAAATGAAGTTGATTTATTCATTGGGCAGAGTGGGTAGTTGTTCTGGAAATTTGACCGCAAGAGCTATGAATTGAATTGTATCACCCCCAAATTCATATGTTGAAGTCCTAGTCTACAGCACCTCAGAATGTAACCTATCTGGAAGTAGCGTTGTGGCAGAGGTAGTTATTAAGACAAGGTCACACTGGAGTGGGGTGGGCCCCTAATTCTGTATGACTAGTGTCCTTATGAAAAAGGGGAACCTGGACACAGACACACACACAGGGAAAATGCCATGTGAAGATGAAGACAGAGATCTATAAGTCAAAGAATGCCAAAGACTGTCAGCAAACCACCAAACGCTAGGAGAAGCACGGAATGGATTCTCCCTCAGAAGGAACAATGCTGATGACACCCTGATCTCAGACTTCTAGGCTCCATAGCTGTGGGACAATACTTTCTGTTGTTTAAACCACCTAGTTTATGGTACATTGTTATGATAGCCCTAGGAAACTAATACAGGACCCATGGAACCTTTCTGTTTGTTTTTATTTACAAGTGGTTCACTTAATTTGTGCAGATTAAGCATTCAACAAATGTATGTTGAATGAGCAATGGGAATATAATGCCATGAGTCTGCTTCAAGGAGGGCAAGGAAGATAGGGGCAGGAAGATTGGAGATGGGAAATCATCACGAAAGAAAGAAAGAAAAGAAGGAAAGAAGGAAGGAAGAAGAGAGGGAGGGAAGGAGGGAGGGAGAGAGAGAGAAAGAAAAGAGAGAGAGAGAAAGGAAAGAAGGAAAGGAGGGAGGGTGGAAGAAAAGAAGAAAGAAAATCATCACTGGATTAAAATTCCCACCAGGGCAGTGGCCATGTCATCTAATATTTAATTTCTAGCAGAGAACTTGCTTCTCATCCACATTTGCTGAATCAAACTGAATGTCACGCCAAGCACGTGCTGCTAAGTGGGAGAGCTGCTGGTGCTTCCTGACGTATTCATGAAGCCTAAACAACTGTCCTGATCTCACACTGTCAGGAGTCTCTGTGCCAACGGATTATCGTGGTTCTGCTTTGCTACTCAGTTTCACTTTATTTACGTGGTATTTAAGGTAATGTTTTTAGGACCTTTGGTAGATACAGATTTATCTTTAATCAAGTGATCCAACATTCCTTCAAACTCAGATGTGCTATTCTGATGTTCAATTACTGTGTTGTATTTCTTAAAAAAAAATTCACCTTCTTAAAAGCTGATATGAATACAAAACCATTCTTTCTTCAGAAAGATTGTTTGAAGTCACAGTAGGTATTCTGGATAGATTGTCTTTCTTGGTTGGTGATTTTACATCAGAGGAGAAAATAATGCTATTGTTATGGATTAAAATATCATGTTTTAAATGTCATTGCTATTAAATATCAAGGACATAGAAACCAAAGTAATAGTGGCGAAGATATAGGATAAAAGTAATGAGATCCAATACAGTGTTTTTGAACTGTGCCCATTCATGTGAGTTCAGAATGGGTGTAATTGTCTGCACAACTCAGGTAAATTGTTTTCTCATCAAAAAGATTTTTAAAAGGAAATCATGATTTTTTATATGGCCTAAATTTTCAAATGTCTCTATTATCTACCTGTGGTTAACTAAAAAGGGCCACAAATTCCTTGATAATTTATCCCTTGAGGAGTGTGATGTGATTCCCTTGCTCTTGACCCTGGCTGACCAGTGACACTATGCCAATCTTGGGCCTAGACATTAGGAGCCTGGAAGCTTTGGTCTGGTCCTCTTATACCCTCAGTTCTCACGTAAGAAGTCTGGTAGTCCTGAGGCTACCACACTACGGGAGTTGCCAAAGTGGCCACAGGAGGAATGGGGGGTGCAGGGGGGAGTGTTAGGGGGATGGAGAGAGAGAGAGAGAGAATGGCAGTTCTCCCTTTCCATTTCTCTAGCCCCTGGTCACTTGAGTTACCCCAGCTGAGGCGTCAGACGCTGTCGAACGGAGACAAACTGCCCCCACGGTGTCCTGTCCAAATTCCGGACCCTCAGAAGAGTAAGACATAATAATAATAATACTACATTGTTGTTTAAAGCCCCTACTGCTTGGAGTAGTGTGTGATGCACAAGTTGGTAACGAGAACATCATCTTTCATGTATAGAGAGTTTCAGGTTATGTCTTGTAACTTCCCAGGAGTTCTCTGTATGGCATCCAATAATACCTCCAGTCTTCATCTTGGAATTTCTTCCTTAGTTATTCGATGCCTCCCAGCCCAGCATATACTGATTCATTCTTTGTCGCTCAGAAATCAACTCTTCCAGCTACTGTGTCATTTATTTGAAGCAAAAGACGCTAACGTGCTGTTTTGGGCCCTTTTTTCTTTTGGCGTGGCATGTACAATTAGGCTCACTAAATTATTGAAAAGAAAGAGTTTGCATCTCTGCTCATGGAACTTCTCTTTAATTGATCTCAGGAAAAGTAAGACTTCTTAGTAGCACCAAAAATGTTAAAAACGTTGCCATTGGCTTCCAAGAAATACAATGTCATGTATGTGTTTGGATAACTATGATTAGTGACCGGGCTCGTTACCTTCCTTTGTGTGGCTCCCAGAAACTATATAATGTGCAGAGCAATTGTTTGAATTTTCAATAAATACTATTTATCACCACCCCTCTCTCTCTCTCTCTCTTTTTTTTTCTTTTTTGCTGCTATGTCATATTTATACTTTCGGAAACCTAACGCCGGTTAAAAACCAGAGTCTGTTGCACACGTATATTTTAACCATTGGGACTGTGATCTTAGGAAAACAACTGTTTTTGTGTCTGGCAGTTAAAAGAGAAATTAGGAGTACAGGATATTATTGGTAAGGGATTTGCAAGGTTCCTCTAGCAATTTGCATTTAAAGGGCTTCTCGTAGAAGCTTCCATTGAAGGCAATTCTTTTTGCTTTTAAAAGAGATGTATTTAGCACATGAAATTGAATTTACTTTTAAAATTCACTCTCTATCCCCAGAATTATGTCAGACATATGGTAACAGTTGTTTAATGTGCCAACAAACTGGGGTGTTTGTTTGTATTTAGTATAAACAAATTACAAACACCCACAGGAACATGTGAAAAATATTCTCTTTAGATGAAGTCAATTATGCTCTGTGTGCTTCAGGGTCCCTCTTATTAAATGAGTCTCTTATGCTTTGACAAAACAAAGGGGTGAGGAAATTCTGCACAAGGAAAATGTTACATTTTAACTTGAAGGTAAATGAAGTGGTAGGAGAATACCAAATTAGCCCGTGTCTGGTAGGATGGTATAATGAAGCTCTCACTTAGACACGCACTTCATAGCTCAAGAAAAAAGGAGTTTAGAGCCCCGATCTGCAACCGCATCTATTTTCAATCCCAAAACCACTGCAGACTTCAGCACAACGCCTAATCACGGATGCCCAAGAGGAATTTCAAGGTCGGCATGCTGTCACAGCTCTGAGGCAGTCATAGGTCTTAGCAGCCTCCACGGGGCTTTGCACAGTGCTCAACTCTAATGACGCTACCAGTCACTCCAAAATTCATACTCAAAAATGATGGTGGGGCTTTTCGTGGGAATAGAGAGGGCTAAATGGGAATTTACAGTGGGTCTTTAAGCTTCCTCAAATTTTATAAGATAAACTAAGTCGAGACCGCCAGGAAACACTGCGGAGGAGAACGTGTCAGGCTTTTAATATCGAGGTCCGCTTTTCACTCACTTCGACACTGCCTGGCTCCAAGAGAATTTATGGGGGTATTTCTTCCCATTCCTGGGATAAAACAATTGGCCCAAGTTCTTTCCTTCTAAATACCTCTTTGACCTGGGGAGAGACATTCTCGGCTACCTGGAGGCGCTATTTGGGTGCTGCTGTTTGTATTAGTTCTCCGGAGCAAAGTGTTTTATATAGCTGGGAAGCCGTCTATGAAGTGACACAGGAAATTTGATTCATGGTGGGGGCAGCTGATCGAAATCACTTTTTGTTTCTCATCTTAAAGGCCCCCTCATAAAATCTACAAGCTTTTGACAACTTCTTCAAATAGTCTCTTAGCCACCACATGAGTTAGTTCCTGCCTCTGGGCCTTGACTGATGGCTTGGCGGCTATGTGGGTGGCTTCTGAGTTGCTTCAAGGGCTTTTATGTGGGTTTTTCTGCTTTTTTTTTTTTAAGCTGATGGGCTGTTTCAATTGCCAATGGCCTTATGGGTAGCATCTCAAATGCGACTGGTTTTGATGAACACATCTTTAGTCACTTGAGAGAAAGACTTAGCGAAAACTCCTTGTGATATAAATACAAATTTGTCTTCTTTTCCCAGCATGGAAAATTTTCTGCATCAGAAAACTGCAAAGGACTTGGACGAATTAGATTGTGTCTAATGAATAAGACGCCAACAAAAACATCAACATCCTTGCTGTGTTCAAATCCCTAGAAGTTTTATGAATCAGAAGATGACAATAAAAAAGAAGAAAAGAAATTGTGTTGGCATCTGCCATGTTCCTTGACTGTGAGTAAGCATGTAGTCTATCATAGAATGCAGTAGGCAATTTAGCCGTTATTGGCAAAGCATTTACTGAGCACCTATTATCTTTCCAGGCATGCTGTTAGGTTACAAACATGAACAGAGCCCATGTTGCGGGTTGGGTTTTCTGGAGAGCAGAAACTGAGATGGAGTTATAAGTACAAAAACCGTTCACAGAGTGACCTCTGGGAATTAGAAATGGAAGAAGCAGGATGAGCAGAGGAGATCATCAGAACAAGACGACCTGACAGTGTCTTGGCCATCCCAGCAGCAAGGTCCAGAGCAGAATGCCTGCGCTGTATGCAAAGGGCCAGGCCCTTCGACCACTGCCTTGCTCGGTTATTATAGGCTGGAGGCCACCTCAAGAAGAGCCTGACTTCTTCTACCACAGCCTTGCTCAATTATTATTTTTTTTTAAAGATTTTATTTATTTATTCGACAGAGATAGAGACAGCCAGCGAGAAAGGGAACNGGCTGGAGGCCACCTCAAGAAGAGCCTGACTTCTTCTACCACAGCCTTGCTCAGTTATTAAACAGGGTCTCCTCCCAGGAGAGCAGGACCGTGCCATGAATGCTGACGTGAATCCTGAAGAAGCTAACAGCTGGAATCCACCAGGTAACCACATTCCTTTTCCTGGTCGGCAAGTCCTTTCTTGACGGGGGAGCTGAGCAACACTTCGCCTGATCTTCCTTTGTCCACCAGTTGGGCCACACAGATCTACTTCTCCGGGACATTTGGAAATAGCTCCTCATGGGCTCCGGTGGACTTCAGTTCCTGAGGGGACACTTACACAGAGGGANTTGCTCAATTATTAAACAGGGTCTCCTCCCAGGAGAGCAGGACCGTGCCATGAATGCTGACGTGAATCCTGAAGAAGCTAACAGCTGGAATCCACCAGGTAACCACATTCCTTTTCCTGGTCGGCAAGTCCTTTCTTGACGGGGGAGCTGAGCAACACTTCGCCTGATCTTCCTTTGTCCACCAGTTGGGCCACACAGATCTACTTCTCCGGGACATTTGGAAATAGCTCCTCATGGGCTCTGGTGGACTTCAGTTCCTGAGGGGACACTTACACAGAGGGAGATCAGTGTGACAGAATAGACGCCCATCACTGCAGGTGGTCTCAATGCTACAACTGGTACTTATCCTCTCTGTCTTCCACTCTTCCTTCGAAATCTCCTTCACCCTCAGCTACCACCCCAGCCATTTCTTGGGAGTCGGACTCCCTATTAAACATAAACTTCTCTAGCCAGAATTTCTGCATGTTTCCATTCATGTGGGCAAAGGGGTGCTCAAATTGGGTCACCTGAGTGCCACATATATTCCTCCTTTTCTCTCTGGTGTACCAGGAAGACTTCTTCTTCATGCTGTTCAAGATCAATTACTTCTGACAGGCTGGTGACTCCTCTTCTCGCTTTCTGGTCTCTGGAAACAAAGATCTCAAAGTGCTTACTGGGCAACTGTAGACTTTACTTCCCTGAGACCATATGTGTCCCCTGGTGAGAGCATGCCTCCTTTGGGAGCAAGGCCTCTCATCTTGCAGAGCCCAGAGTTGCGAAGACAGGAATCTACAGAATGCCCCAGTAGATCACTGAGAGCGATAGTAAGTGGGGCCAGTTTGACTTCTATCCTTTGGTTCCAGCCCATGTATTCTTCCTGGTAGGATCAAAATGCCACAGAAAGGTCTCTGATTCAATGAGTGCATTGCTTCCTGGAGGACAGTGCTATAGCCTCACAAGGCATTACTTCTGGCTGGTGCTTTAGCTGCCTCCTCATCCAGCCACTCACTAACAGGCCAGCAGCTTCTGGGTGATGTAGGTGAACTTGTATATGATATGATCTACTCACTCCCACGGTCATAGGCCCACTTTCTTTTTTTTTTTTTAAGATTTTATTTATTTATTTGTCAGAGAGAGAGACAGTGAGAGAGGGAACACAAGCAAGGGGAGTGTGAGAGGGAGAAGCAGGCTTCCTGCTGAGCAGGGAGCCTGATGCGGGGCTCCATCCCAGGACTTGGGGATCATGACCTGAGCCGAAGGCAGATGCTTAACGGGCCCACTTTTTTACTCCTCTGCTCTGGTAAGGTGCGTTCCTTAGTTGAATGTTATGTGGAATTCCATATCTCTAGATTAGGCATTCCGTAAATTCCCAGATAGTGGTACTTTCCTATGGGCAGGAAAGGCAAACCCACATCAGGAATAAGTGTCTATGCTTATGAGAAGAAACTGCTGGAATTTCTAAGATGGAAGAATCCTAACAAAGTTAGTTTGCCACCAAATGGCCAGTTGATCTCCTTGACGAACATTGCCATATCAGGGGCTTAGCACTGGTCTCTGGTGTCGGCAGGTTAGACACTGGAAGTAACTCGATTGGCCTTGCTTACTGGGAGTCTGTGCTGTTGGGCCTGTACAAAATCTCCGTTTTAGCTGCTGTGGCCACTTTGTGTGTGCATTTTGCCAGCACTGCTGCAGACACTGACAAAGGCTAGCTAACTGGCCAACTTAGGTTGCCTACTTGGTTATTTTACATATTTCACATGCAATTCTATGGACTTATCCCATTTATCTACCCCAGAATTCCTCACTTTGAATTCCAAGATTTTAATCATTTTCCTTCCAGGTCCCTAACTAGCCAGACAAGCCATTTCTACTCTCATGAGTCTGCAGATATTCCACCTCAGGTTACTTCTACTTTCACGCAGAGTGAATATGACCAGGTGCATGACCTAATACTCTACCCATTGAATAGAGTGTTACTCAATAATACCTTCCTTTGCAATTGTCTCTCAAGGCCACTCTTGAGCAGGAATGTAATACAGCTGCCATATAAGTTATGGTTTCCACATATGGAACCAATGCCATCTGTAAACGAAGTTTGGGCATTTTCCTCCTTTTTCATTTAATCATCCAGGCCTTGCTCTCTCCCCTGATGAAACCAGAGGTATGCACTGGAGGTGGGATGCTAGTAAACTGTCATGACTGACAGGTGGATCCAGGCCCCCTGCTCTTGCAGCTCGCTGTGCCCTCCGGAGGTGTGATGCTCAAGCTTGAATGTACATCTCTATCTTATGATGGATGGCGACTGGGCCCTTGTGTCCTCACCATTTGGCGGGTACGATAGGCTCCTGTTCATGTTTTATAGTTAGAGATGCATAATGACTTTGGTGTCCCGTGCTCAAACATTCTAGCTCTCTACCACAGCTCAGTAGCACTCTAAGAGCTATTTTTCAAAAAGTGTGTGTGTGTAACTCTCCATTACAGATGGGATGATATTGTTTCAGAACCCTAGAGTCTGAACTAAGATTCTGCCATTTGGGCTTGTCATAAGCTTTATAGTAAATGTTATGCTGCTTTTTTTTTTTTTTTTTTTTTTTTTTTTTGAGNTTTTTTTTTTTTTTTTTTTGCTGTAGGAGCTATTAGATAGAGCAATTTAGTTTGGCAGAATATCACAGAATGTCCCTGATCGTTGTATCCCCTAAACACTTTACTGAAGTGATGGCCCTCTCCATCTTTATAGGGTTTATTTCCCTTCTCTCGAGCATGTCTCTCTTACCAAGTCCTGTAGTGTACCAGTCACCTCTTAATCATTATACTCTATCAGCATGATATCATTGATGTAATGAATAGATGTGCTGCTCTGCAAGAGGTCCCAGTGGTTCAGATCACTTTGGACTATATTATGACCCAGGAAGGAAGAGTTCACCTAGCCTTGGAGCAAAACTATGTGTTATTATCCTTTCCATATGAATGCATCGTGCTTCTGATCTTCTTTCCTGAATGAAAGATTTAAAAATAAATCTTCCAGACAAATGACTGCATCGCCCATTCCTGAGGCCATATGAACCTACTTGGAAAGGAGACTCCATAGTTGGCACAGCAGCTGCAGACGCGACTGTTACTTGGTGAACGTGTAATAGTCTATAGCGATTTTCCGGGATCCCTTCAGCTCCTGCAGGGGTCAGATTGGCAAGTTAAGTTGAGATAGGGGAAGAATCACCATCCTTGAATCTTTTAGGTCTTTAATGGCAGCATAATCCCTAGCACCCACCCATCCCCTCACAATACCAGCTTGGATATAGTCTTTGCTAGAGGGAGGTGGGTGGGGCACTTCAGAGGCTTCCGTTGGGCCTTCCCCATGATGATAGTTCTACTCACAGACCAGGGACCCAATGGTGTCCAGGGTTTTAACTGCCAGGTATGTCAATCCCAATAATGCATTTAAGGATAGGAAAAATAAATTGGACTTTGGGCAGGACTCCATTTATTAACTCCCCCCAAAGGCCCCCAAGCTAACAGGTAGGCCATGGTGATGCTTCAGGTCTCTGAAAATCTCAGCTAGGACTTTGTGTCCCACAGACCTCACAAAGTGTGGATATTTCTATTTCTGTAGTGGATAGCCCCTCAAATTCATGCTGTAGGTGGCTTTGGGAAGGACGAAAGGCATCTGACAGGGTATGCTTGCCAAGGTGCTACAGGGTTACAGGGTCTTTCTTCCTAGGGGTCTTGGCATTTCTTTAGTCATTGGGTCCCGATCTGGAAATTGGCTCAGCTAGGGAACAGAGCAAGGGATCATGAATATTTACCTGGATAGCCAGCTCCAACTTCCTATTTCTCCATTTTGTTTTGTTTAATTTATTTGACAGAGAGAGGCAGTGGGAGAGAGAACACAAGCAGGGGGAGTGGGAGAGGAAGAAGCAGGCTCATAGCAGAAGAGCCTGATGTGGGGCTCGATCCCAGAACGCCAGGATCACGCCCTGAGCCAAAGGCAGACACTTAACAACTGAGCCACCCAGGCGCCCCCCTGCTTCTCTGTTCTTGCCTTCTTCTTACTACAGATGGTAAGCAGCAATCTTATTGGCTGCCTGTCTATTTTGCCCCTGAGGACACTATGTTCAATTAACCACCTCAACAACTCTCTGTGGGTCAAAGGCCTGTGGCTGCCCCTTTCACCTGGCTTTTAGTGATTAAGGACCACCACATGGCCTCTGTTACTATTAAAGAATCCAGCTCTATCACCACCTCCCACATCACCAGCCCTGGCCTGCAGAAGAGAGTCACTGCTGAACACCTAGTAGCACTGGGTTTTCTCTCGTTGGCACCTTCCTGATTGCCTTGTTGAACAGTATGATCTCTAGACCATTTCATGGGATATACAGCTCTGGTGGTTCTTCTGGCCTCACGTATTATATCCATTCCAGCCCATCCGTTTCTCTCAGCCTTTTTTATTCCTTCCTAGGTTATTTCTCATAGCAGTTCAGGCATTTCAACTTTGCTCGGGGCAGGCAGCTACCTCCTCCAGGCTACTAGAGGCCACCCTAGCAGTGAGTTTGCCTTATCACTAGGGTCTTTTTAAGGGTATCAAATCCCACATCCTGAGATAGTGGCTCAAGTCAACGAGTTGTTGTTAATCTTCACGTTAATAAGGACGGTGCTCAAGGAGCTGCGTTCAAGGAACCATACCTGCGAAACTTAGGTGCACCTGGGACTGATTTGGATGGGATTTTGAGCCTGATTCATAACAGGATGAGAATTTGGGGAGTTCTTGGGAGAGTATGAGTGTATTGTGTATGTGGGAGAAATGTAAATAATTATAAATAATAATATTGAGATCAGAGGGCAGGCTTGGTAGTTTTGAAACATGCCTGAAAAATTTTTATAGTCTTTCCATCAAATGGTAGGTTCTAAGTACCCTACTCCTCTCCTGGCAGGGCCTTGGTGACTGTCTTGATTTACAGGGTATGGGGAAATGAAGCTATGCTAGGCAAAGCTCAGTCATAAGATGCCTACCCACTTCCCCTTTGGCCTCTCGGGATTTCAGTCCCATGTTGTAAGCAAACCCAAATCAGCCCATGAGGAGAGGCCAAGTAGAATGGCCACATACAGGTGTTCTGACCAAAAGATCAGCTGAGGTTCCAGTCAGCAGCTGGTCTCAACTACTAGACAGGTGAGTGAAGGAAACTTTGGATAGTTCCAGGCCTCAGCTGTCAAGTCACCCGCAGCATTGAGTCTCTTCAGCTGAGGCTCCAGTCATCATGAGGCAGAGAGAAACCACTCCGCTGTTCCCTGTCAGAGTTCTTGACCTACACAATCCGTGAGCAGAATAAAGTCATTGTCTTATGCCCCTGAGTGTTAAGGAGCTAGTTTTCCAGCAACAGTAAAAAGAGCAAAGATCAAACTGTCAAATGTTAAATATGTTCCTCTCTTTCAGTAATTAGAAATTAGAAAGTAGAATGTAAAATAAAACATCCAGAATAGCAACAAAAGCTATGAAGAAATTAGTAAGGAGCCTGACAAAGAATGTGCAAGATATTTACAGAAGAAAAGGCTGAAGTCTACTAAAGGACATTAAAATTAGATCTAAATTAATCTGATTTTAAAAAGCAAAAATTATGCAGCAAAAGGTCATTGGAGTTGACTATGTAAAATTATGATTTCTGTTCAAAGATGTACACATGACAAATTTAATGGACAGATAATAGACTGGAAGAAAATATTTGTGAGTTGTAAAAATGACAAGGATTTGATACCTAGAGTCTACAGCAAACTTCTGTGAATCAGCTGTAAAAGGATAGGGCACACAAAAAATTAGCAAAGGAGATAGACAGGCAAGAATGTCAAGACTGAATGAGAAACAGTGTTATGAAGAGAAACTAAAACTCTCCAAGAATCAGGGAAAAAACAAATTAAAACTATGACATAAAAGATTGAAAAAAAACATAGGGTGCCTGGGTGGCTCGGTTGGTTAAGCATCTGTCTTTGACTCAGGTTATGATCCCGGAGTCCTGGGATTGAGTCCTGCATCAGGCCCCTTGCTCAGTGGGGAGCCTGCTTCTCCCTCTGCCTGCTGCTCTCCCTGCTTGTGCTCTCTCTCTCTCTGATGAATAAATAAATGAAATCTTTTTTAAAAACTTTTTAAATAAAACCATGAAATATCACTTTATGCTCAAATGTCAAAAATTAAGAAGGTGGATAATATCAAATATTGACAGGGATGTGAGGGGCTGAGCCTCTCATTCACTGATGAGGGAGTTTAAATGTGATAGACATACTGGCCAGTCTTTAGCGATATTTTGAACAATTATTTATGCATACTTCCTATAAACCAGTGATCCCACTCCTGGGTATAATTCCTCCCTCTCCCTAAAATGATTGCACTGGCGTGTAGGAGATGAATCCATCAGAATCCAGACAAGAAAATAAAAATATTACTAGTAATTCAAGTGGGGGTATTTAATACGAGGGGCTGATTAAACAGGGGTTGGAAGAATAAAAGAAGTCAGGGGAAACCTTGAGGGGTGACTCAGAGATTAGTATGGATCACAGCTACCACCTCTAGAAACAGGAACAAAAGGAAAGAGGTGGTGTGACCACAGTATAGGGGCTTTGAGGAGGGGCCTGTGGGATTGGGGCTTCCTCCGAGAGGAAGGTACCATAAGTCTGGCTCACGGCCACTGAAAAGTACACAGCTGGTGCTCAGCGTGCCCATCTTCTGCTCCCGGGAGGTGTGGTGCTGCTGCTGCTGACAGCTGCTCAGGAAGGCCTGCGCCGGGGCCCTGGATGCCTGCTGCGGGTGGAAGAATGCCAGTGGAAGCCACAGATGGGAGGAGAATCCCCTTTCCCCTCCCCACACCTTGTGATCTCCTGCCAATACCTTCTACTGGAAGAACATAACCAGAAGTGAGCTGGCAAGGGAATTCTGGGAAAATGCAGTTTGCAGAATCCGACCTTCAGAAAGGTTGGCCAGAGTCTGAGAGGAAATATGTAAAAGATTTACATCTCAGACTCATGTGGTAGCAGGAGATCGCAGCCAAACTAGGTGTCTATTGCTAGGGGAATAAGAAATAAAATGTTGTGGATGTATAGGATGGAATAGGCAGCCGGGAGAAGCAGACAAGTATATGGAAGGAAGCAACATGGGTAAATTCCAGAAACATAGTGTTGAGAGAAAAAATTAGGAAAAGGCACGAGATTTAAAGTCCCATTACTGAATTGGTAGTGGATGTAAACTGGTGCAGCTGCTGTGGAAAACAGTATGGAGGTTCTTCAAAAAATTGAAAAGAGAATGACCATATGATCCGGTAATTCCACTACTGGATATTTATTTACCCAAAGAAAACAAAAACACCAGTTCAAAAAGCTATACGCACTCCTGTGTTTATTACAGCGTTGTTTACAATAGCTGAGATATGGAAGCAAACCAAATGACCACTGACAGATAAATGGATCAAGAATATGTGATATATATATTGTTTTAAAAGTAATCTCGAGGGGCGCCTGGGTGGCACAGCGGTTAAGCGTCTGCCTTCGGCTCAGGGCGTGATCCCGGCGTTATGGGATCGAGCCCCACATCAGGCTCCTCCGTTATGAGCCTGCCTCTTCCTCTCCCACTCCCCCTGCTTGTGTTCCCTTTCTCGCTGGCTGTCTCTATCTCTGTCGAATAAATAAATAAAATCTTTAAAAAAAAAAAAAAGTAATCTCGACACCCAATACGCGGCTCAAACTCACCACCCGGAGATCAAGAGTCACATGCTGTACAACTGAGCCAGCCAGGCGCCCTGAAGATGTGATATATACACAATGGAACATTACTCAGCCGTAAAGAAGATGAGATCTTGCCATTTGTGACAACATGGATGGACCCAGAGAGTATAATGCTAAGTGAAATAAGTCAGATGGAGTACACAAATACCATATGATTTCGCTTGTATGTGGAATCGAAAAAGCAAAACAAATGAATAAACAAAAAAGAGAATCAGACCTATAAATACAGAGAACAAATGGATGTTTGCCAGAGAAGAGGTGGGTAGGGGGATGGGCAACATGGGTGAAGGGCAGTGGGAGGTACAGGTTTTCAGTTATGGAAGAAATAAGTCACAGAGATAAAAGGCACAGCAGAGGGAATACAGTCAATGGTATTGCAATAGCCTTGCATGGTGATAGATGGTAGCTACGTTTGTGGTGAGCATAGGGTGGTATATAAACTTGTCCAGTCACTATGCTGTACACCTGAAACCAATGTAACATTGTGTGTAAGCCATAATCAAATTAAAAAAAGAAGAAAGAACAGTGGAAACGAAAACAAACAATGGGGACGCCTGGGTGGCTCAGTCGGTTAAGCGCCTGCCTTCTGCTCAGGTCATGATCCCAGGGTCCTGGGGTCGAGTCCTGCATCGGGCTCCTTGCTCAGCCGGGAGCCTGTGTCTCCCTCTGCCTGCCCCTCCCCCTGCTTGTGCTCACTCTCTCTGTCTCTCTCTCTCTTTCTCTCTCTGTCTCCCTGACAAATAAATAAAATCTTAAAAAAAAAAGAAAAGAAAAAAAAGAAAATCAAACTATGGGCAGGAGAAAATATTTGCAAAAAAAAAAAGTACTCCACTATGTATGTACATTTAAAACAGCAAAACAATACTACATATTTAAGTGGTTGGACACATATTTTAAGGCATAGATATTATATATTAGGAATGGGTACCAAGGCTGCTGCACACAGCACAATTCCTGGAATTACACAACACAGTAACCCTGGCGGTGGCCTGCGCTCAGGAGGGAAAGAGAAGTGGGAATTAAAAAGAAGGGCAAGAAAAGTAAAATACAAGAGAGAGGCAATTAAGAGATGGGAAAAAATAATGTGCTATGGACCAAGGAGCATAACTCAAATCTCTACATTTGAGGATCTTAAAGTAAACTCCTGTTTATCATATTTATTACAGATTTTTTTCTTTATTTTGTCCTTTACTTTTATTATTTTATGAACCATTTGACATTCAGAGTTTTTTCTATCATTGTAGTAACTGGTCTTTTCCTTTATCTCTGCTACTGGTGGACTAAAGATGCCCCTCCTCCCACTGAGAGTTGTTACTTCTCTTTCCCCTCTGCCTTGAATCTGGGCTGCTCTTGTGACTTACTTTGACATGTAGCATATAGAATCTAGGGAATGGTATTGTATAACTTCCAAAGTTGGGCCTTAAGAGATCTGCTCACTCTCATTGGTTCTTTGGAAACCAGCTGCTCTGTTGTGGGAAGCCCAGACCACAAGGAGAAGCCCCGTAGAGGGGAACTGAGGCACACCCGTTGACAGCTCCCGCTGCCCTCCCAGCCGACAGCCATCACCAGCTTCAAGCCACATAAAAGAGACATCGTGAGTGTCCTGGCGCTGTGGAGCCTCCAGATTTCCGCACCCTCGTCAACACTACAGGGAACATTGGAACCTCCCAGTTGATCCCCATCAAATCAGAGACTCTTTGAAGATAATAAATGGTTGTGATTATTTTAAGGCACTAAATTTTGAGGTGGTTTGTAAAATAGCAATAGATAACTGAAACTCTCTTACTGCTTTAATACTGAGAAAATCCAGATACTAATGAAACTCTTTACCTATATTTTCTTCTAATTTTTAAAAAAGACTTATTTATTTGAGACAGGAGAGAGAGAGAGAGAGCACGAGTTGGAGGGGCAGAGGGGCAGAGGGAGACTCTCAAGCAGACTTTGCAGTGAGCGCGGAACCTGCCTTGAGGCTCCAAGTCACGACCCTGAGATCAGACACGAGCTGAAACCAAGAGTCAGAGGCTCAACTGACTGAGCCACCCAGGCACCCCTTCTTCTCATTTTTTTTAAATGACATGTAGGGTTTTAGCTGATATATATTCTTAGTCAGCCAATTGATAACTCCATTTGATAGATAATTTATCTATTCACTCGTTTTTTTGTAAAACTTTTTTCCCTAAGATATTGAAAAAGGTTCAAGGTTTCTTTCTTTCTTTTCTTTCTTTCTTTCTTTCTTTCTTTCTTCTTTCTTTCTTTCTTTCTTTCTTTCTTTCTTTCTTTCTCTTTCTTTCTTTCCTTTCTTCTTTCTTTCTTTCTTTCTTTCTTTCTTTCTTTCTTCTTTCTTTCTTTTAAAGATTTTATTTATGGGGTGCCTGGGTGGCTCAGTTGTTAAGCGTCTGCCTTCGGCTCAGGACGTGATCCCGGGTTCCTGGGATCGAGCCCCACATCGGGCTCCTATGCTGGAAGCCTGCTTCTTCCTCTCCCACTCCCCCACCTGTGTTCCCTCTCTCGCTGGCTGTCTCTCTCTGTGTCAAATAAATAAATAAAATCTTTAAAAAAAAATAAAGATTTTATTTATTTATTTTTATTTTGAGAAAGAGAGAGATTGAGAAAGAGAGTAAGAGAGCATGAGTTGGGGGAGGGAGGGAGAATCTCAGGCAGACACTGTGCTGAGCGTGGAGCCCGCCTCAGGCCCGATCTCATGATTCTGAGATCATGATATGAGCTGAAACCAAGAGTTGGACACTCAACTGACTGAGCCACCCAGACGTGCTGGGGTTTTTTTCTATTTTAAGTTAATATATGCTCTTTCTAGGAAATGGGGGAGGAGGGCCAAAGTAGTCTGCCACGAATCCCATGTCTGCAAGGACATCCACTATTACCATTTTGATGCATTTCTCACAAACTTTCTATGTTTTTACAAAAATGCTATTCTCCAATGTATCTCATTTAGAACTGAGGGATACCACATACATTGTAGAGATGATTCACTGCACAGAAGTACTCTGCTGAGAAAGTGAGTGAGCAGGAAAAGCACCACTGCACCAGCCCAGACAAAGGATGCCTTTTGCTAACAAAGTTGTCGTAAGCTTACCAAGCCCTGTGTCCTTGGAGTCATTTTTGCCCCAACACAGAGTCTTTTATAGCCACAGCTCTGTGAGGTCCTACTCTATTTTTGCCTAACTTTAAAACACATTACTAAAAGCTGAGACGCATTTCTGAAGAAGGAAATTGCTAGACCTGGGCAAAACCTGGACAAAACCCACATACCTTAAGATACATGACAGTCAAAAAATAACTCTGACTTTTTAAGATTGGTGTTACCAGTATCAGTGAGAAGGAGGGAAAAAGGATCTTGGAGTGGGGTTGAACAGCGTCCCCCCTGCAAATTTATGTTCACCCAGAATGTGACCTTCTTTCGAAATAGGATCTCCAGATATGATCTCTGGTCATACTTGAGATTTGATGGGCCCCGAGTCCAATGACAGGTGTCCTAATCAGAAGAGTGGAAGACACAGTGATACACAGCGAGAATGCCACGTGTAGATGGAGGCAGATGTTGGAGTGACATGTCTACTAGCCAAAGAACAGCAAGGACTGTCAGCAAGCATCAGAAGATAGCACAGGAATACGGGACAGATTCTCCTAGAATCTGCCAAAGGAACCGATGCTGCGAACACCTTGATTTCAGACTTCTGGCCTCCAGAGCTTTGAGGATAAATTGCTATTGTTTTAAGCCACTGAGTTTGCAATAGGTTGTTACAGTGGCCCTCAGAAACTAATACAGGTATCTATTGCCTGTACTTTATTACGAGCCCACTCTGCCAGGTAAGGTTGAACCATATGAACTTGTCAGTATTTGATGATTCAACATGATAGCTTATATAAATAACTTATTTTTCTCTCTCTCTCACACACACACGCTTTTCTTTTTAAAATTTTTTTATTAAGTGATCCCTCCACCCAAAAGTAGGGCGTGACCTCCTGACCCCAAAGATCAAGAGACACATGCTCCACCGAGACAGCCAGGTGCCCCCCAAAATGCTTTTCTTAGAAATGCTTGCAACAACCTTTTCAAGTAAGTATCATTATCCTTATTTTATAGATGGGGAAACTGAGATTCAAAGGAGGTTAAGTAACTTTCTGCTGGTCTCACGGCCAATAAGTCACAGACCTGGAAACAAACTGAAAATCGTCAGACCCCAAAATTCATGTAGTCTTCTTCAGTGCTTCTCAAATTTACTGTGTAGCAAAATGATGTAAAGTTCTTGTAAAAATGTAGATCATGGTTCAGCAGGTCTGGGATCGGGCCTGAGATTCTGCATTTCTGAGAAGCTCCCTGATTATACCAATGTCACTGATGCTCAAATCACACTTTGAGTACCGAGTGTAAGGACCCTCTCCTCCTCGACACAGTATAACTGATAATATGATACCTTTTGGAGTAATGAGTGCTAGTCATATCCAGGTGGAATCATAGTGCAGAAGGTTGAAAATATGGGGAGAGACTCTTTTGGAGAAATGTGTTGGAGACCCAGGTTTAGGAGTCATCAGCAATGGGTATATGGTGGAAAACATGTTAATGGATGAGCTTACTGAGTGAGAATTTATTCATTTAAAATTTTTTTCCATAGTTTATTCTTTATTGATGGAACTGATTAAAAAGAAAAGAAAAACCTTGGTATTCTCTGCATAATGATTCAAAATATTTTCTATTCATAACGTATATTTGCAAAACAGCATTTTAAAATGTCTTAACTGGAGAAGTTTAAATGCTATGAATGTTGCCTCATGTTGAATTCAATGGGCTGACCCACATACCTTAATTAACGAAATTTTTAAAACTGAAAGTCTAAGTGGATGCTTTAATATTACTTCTTTCACAATAGAGTTTTGGTTTAATGGAGCCACTGAAGAAACTCAGAAAAGGTTAAGGGTACTCACATTTTCTATGACCAAGAATGAATCTGAGTTCAAAATTTTCCCGATATCTGGGATGTCCATAAGGTGCAGTGGTGACACCACATAGGACAGAACAAGAAAGTGGAGGGGGAAAATGTCTTTAAATTAGAAAAAACCTTTTTTTTCCTTGAGGACTCAAATAGAATTCTGGGATTAGTCTGTCTCTGTGAATCAGTAATGAAATTCACATTAGACTCCGATCTACTGCTATAAAGGATTTCTCTACTTCATTTGCAATATTTTAAGAGCTAATTTGCAACATCTGCCTAAGTAAACAGAACTCACTTGAAAAAGCAGAGAAGCAAAACCATGTGCCTGAAAAATTGCGCACGAGTACTTGATAGGTTAACTAAATCAAACGCACATGGGCATGTGGCGCTGCAGAATCTCAGTAGTTTTCTTGCACAGTATTTGACAAAGGCAGTACTACTAAAGTCAAGTAGAATCTTCGTGGCCAAGGAATCCCTATCGCTGAATGTATGGTTAAAAAAATAATAGTGGTTTCCATTGCATTGACTAAGGACTTGTAGAGGCATTTCATGGCTCAGAGCTTTCTCAGAAGAAACTAGCCGTAGCACCCTGACTTCTGCCTCATTTAGAATATTGTTAGAATTAGAATTAGGCCTTTGGAAAGGCCTGAATTATTCGTGAGTACTTTTTCTTAATGATCTCATGCAAGTATCCAACATTTTAGACCTTCTCAGATCCTGAAATCCATTATGCACCTGTTATGACTTGATTGAATTGTTTGTAATCTTTAAGTAATATGTATTTATAGCCACAGATTTTCATAGAACATATATGTATATTTTGTTCAATAAATAGGGAGGAAAAACAAAACTGAGGAACCAAGATGCAAATGATTTCTTTGTAACATATTCTAGGGGAAATCCTTCAAGGTGATGTAATAGTTCAAAGGGATCTTGATAGTGACTAAGTAAGATTGGGCATGTAGTGGAGTTCTTTTATCCCCATCTTGGTATGTTATCTTGTAATTAGTTACTGATAAAACAAGTTATTGTAGAGAATTGTGATCTATTCTGCAAAAGATCTGACTGCTTAAGCCTGATGATTCTTCTGCACATGTAAGTAAAGCAAGTTGCCCAGACTGAAATAAAGATATTCAGAAGAGTATCCGGGAAATCATAAAACTGATATTCTTCCTCTAAAAGAGAGGTGATATATTCCTCTTTCTGTATTATTCTCTCTCTCTTTTTTAAGCTAAAATATGTTTTCCTTCTATAATTTAAAAATTCCAATGAGGGAAAAGAGATCAAGTAAGTTTATAATGACTCTTAGCAGTTGCATTTTGAAGGAATAGATGGAGTTTTTCTAGATGATGCCTTGTCTAGAAGTTACAATGATTTATTGACTATCCCAAACTCAAAATACCTTCCACAATAAAGGTTTTGTGTTTTTTTTGTTGTTGTTGTTGTTGTTACAAGGACCATGATAAGGCTAGTCTCTTGATAAAACCTTTTTGATGATTGTTAGAAAAATCTATTAAACTCTTAAAATTGAGTAAGCATAAAGCCACACTAAGACATTTTCTTGGCTTTCTTTTATAACGCCATGAAAAACCAAATTAGTTTCTAGTTTGGCTAAATATTTCACCTTTTGTGGTTGGAAGATGTCAAGCTTTGTTTTAGTTATTTTCATTTTGGGAGTAAAAGATAGATTGACTATCTCTGAATATACTTATTATATACAGTATGGTCTTATTTCAGTCTTTCAAGTTGACATGCTAACAAAGGACAAGAAAATGATCAAGATCCTTGAGATTGGTATTGAGTGCAGGTGAGAGAGGAAGAGTCTTCACTCCCACTCCACCTTACTCATTCATTCATCAATGTCACTGTGCTGAGTTGATCCTGTGCATTGTGAATACCATATTAAATAGAAATCATATGCTCGTGTGTCTGTTTCTTTCACCAGAATTTAAGCTCAGGATAAGAACCACTAGTAACAGATTCAGAGATGTATGGCCCAGATGCCCCTTTAAGAAAGGACTCATTGCAGTTAGCTCCTTTAGGGTGGAGATCACCATTTAAGTCAAGGTCATCCTTTCTCAGGGCTGCTTCTAGCCAGTGACTGAGCAAAGTAGAGTGGCTGGGCTCATATTTTCCTCTGGCAGCCCCTAGCTTATGAGCACATAAGGAGGTGGTAGAAGGGTCTGGACATTTGCAAGACTCCGCTTATAGGTGATCTTTGCTCCAAAGCTCCTGCTGGACTGGCAGGGATTTGTCACATCTGCATTGTGGTCTGACGCTTATCCTGCCTAACCCTGTTTCCATCCCTTTTCTTTCACAAGTGTTCCTTCCTATAAACTTTTGCACTCTCCAAACAAGCTCACATCTGTTTCCTGGAGATTCCAACCTGTGACCATTGGTGCCAGAAGTGGTCCAAAAGCCAGGCAGCAAGTTGGGGTAGAGGTGCCGGTTCACTCACTCCCTGGCTGTTAATGAGGAACTAATTCCTGGTGGCAGGTGGCTCCCAGACAACTCTGGAACAAGGTGGCAGGCCAACAGACAAAACTTTCACAGGTAGTGAGATGGGATGTGACGGTGGAAGGAAATGCAATAGTCAACAAGACAATTCAGGCATCTGACATTTGTGTTGGGGGGGGGATGAGGTGCACAATGATAGAAGAATTGGGCGGTTGTTTCTAAATTGCATTGAAATTCTACAGATTGATAATGAAAAGCTGAGGGCAATTAACACATGGAAAACGAGAGCCAAGCATCTCGTTGCTGGCTTTCAAAGCTCTCGTCTCATGCAAAGAGCTCACAGACGAACCTGAAGATCAAGCTCAGGATCTGATATTCAGATTGGCTAAACTTCAAAGACAGTTGAATCTCAACTAAGGTTGTCATGACTCTGGCTGGGAAAACATGAGTCCCTGACATAAGATGAGGACGCCTGGGCAGATGCCTCTATAGATTTTGACTCCCCAGGCTATTCTGAACCTGATGGATGTGCAGAAGTGGCTTCCCCTCCTCATTACGAGCTGGCACACAAGAGTTTTGAGTGAGGGTTGGAATGGCCTGCCGAAGGGGCAGCTGAAGTGACAGATCATAGTCAATGCTCTGGTCCTACTTCTCCTCTCTCATCTTCACCCTATCATTATCATTACATCATTTTCTCTGGCTAAAATAATAACTTTTTGTTTTACGTGTTATGACTATGAATATTGTTTTCTACAAAGCCAACTAATGTAGTATGATTATATATTATCTTTTATAATCTATTGTTTTTTCTGGAGTTACTACCTAGCTCTTTTTTACACACACAGACATGTACACTCTCTCTCACACACACACCATCATGACAAGTATACACTGCAAGGCTTACACTAGTATTTTCCCAGATATTTACAACCATTTACTCAACTAACAGTATATTGGGGTAAAGAGAATAGTCAGACATTGGACACAAGGTCCAAGTTGACATTGGTATCCAGAGACACAGAGCATCAAGGCCCCCTTGGGAGGGCACATGGAAGGAGGTCAGGTAATAAATTAAGTGCTGGCCAAAGTCTAGCTTCTAGTGAGGGTTCATCGGCCTTTCGGATGGTCACTTCTCTGGTCCCCAATTATATAATTGGATTGACAAGCTTGGCAGTTGGAGTAACCTCCCCACTGGGTCGTTGGCCTCATTCCCTTTTGAGGGAGTACCAAGAGCTAGTGGTCTTTCTGCATGGTAATCCCACTGCTCCATTTTCAAACATTCAACCCATACCCCTTTGTTCCATTATTCCTCTTCCTTGTACTCTGTGATACCAAGCAGCTCCAAGTCCTTTTAAGAGTCTCAGAGCTTTGGCTTGTTTTTAATCAGATGCTTCTTTTATAGGTACTTTAGACTGTAGCTAAGTCAGTCGCCAGTCTTGGATTAATTTATTTCTTCCAAAAATATGTTTAGGGCTTTCATCTGTAATGTCTCCTCTTGACATCTGTTTTATTTGTACTTGTTTCTAAATTTCTGTAACTTTAAAACCCATTTATTATTTTAGCAGAGTCTTGGGAGAGAAATAAACTCCCAATTTACCATATTTAAGCATCCAGGCTTTTTCTTCTGTAGAGCAATTACCTCTCTCATCTTCATCAATTTAAATTTGTTTTCTTATTCATCATTCTATTGTATTGTTCTTGAAATCCACATCATTTAAAACTAACGTACTGGGGTGCCTGGGGTGCCTGGGTGGCACAGCGGTTAAGTGTCTGCTTTCGGCTCAGGGCGTGATCCCGGTGTTCTGGGATCGAGCCCCACATCAGGCTCCTCCGCTATGAGCCTGCTTNTTTCTTCTGTAGAGCAATTACCTCTCTCATCTTCATCAATTTAAATTTGTTTTCTTATTCATCATTCTATTGTATTGTTCTTGAAATCCACATCATTTAAAAGGCTAAGGTACTGGGGTGCCTGGGGTGCCTGGGTGGCACAGCGGTTAAGTGTCTGCCTTCGGCTCAGGGCGTGATCCCGGTGTTCTGGGATCGAGCCCCACATCAGGCTCCTCCGCTATGAGCCTGCTTCTTCCTCTCCCACTCCCCCTGCTTGTGTTCCCTCTCTTGCTGGCTGTCTCTATCTCTGTCAAATAAATAAATAAAATCTTTAAAAAAAATAAAAAATAAAATAAAAGGCTAAGGTACTTGTAATTAAATAATTTTTAAATTAAGAAATAATACAATATTGTATGTGTTCTATATGCATATTCATTATTAATTTTAATTTTTTAAATTTAATTTTTTAATTTGCAAAAAATAAAATTGGAGAGTTAGGATTTAGCTGGTTATATGAAGACCTTCACATTTGACTCAGACCTTGAAAGATGAGTACTAAACAACAGTTAACATTTATTATAAGCTTACTTTGTGCCAGACACTTGTGCTAAGTGCTTTATATCCACTATAAAGAAAAATTAATACTAGCTCCATTTTACAGATGTGGAGATTGAGGCTCAGAGAGATTTTCTAATTTGCCCAAGACTACACGGCTAATAAATGATGGCGGGGGGATCTGAAGGCCAATGGTTTGTCTCCAAAGCCAGTGATCTTAATCATTATACTAAGTTGCATTCTAGGGAGGAATCTAGATGTCCCAGAGTCTCACATATGTCATTGAGTAGTTAGTAATTATTGGTATACTAGTCTTTCTCTTCCACTAGAATTGTGAGCTACTTTTTTTTTTAAATTCATACAGTGGGATACCCACCATAGCATAAGTGTTCAGAAAGTAAATAAAAAAATGAATATTGCTCACTGATTTCAAACATGAAGAAGAGCTATTTGAAGCAAAACTCAGTTTTATGGGGATGGGAAATAAAGGGACTTCGTAATTTTATTTTAGTATTTATGGGAAAGGAAGCAGGAGAGAATTTTACTCTGAACTTGTGGAGAAATTTATTTTTAACTTTTGGTATTCTTAACTGGTACCCTTTAAAAAAAGTCATCAAAGTTTGGCTATGTATCAAGAGAGTCTTGCTATAACTAGCCATGAACTATGACCAAAAAGGACAGCTCTATATTTAAAAATCGGTGGTGGTTGATGGGATGGGGAAGAAGGAGGAAATGGAGGGAAGTGAAGTTTACAGTTCTGCAAATTACAGCTTGTGGCAGGACATGATGCTTCATCAATGGCAGCCAGAGGGCAAGTCAGCCAAAGGACGGTGACTTATACTTGTATAACTAAGGTCGCATTTTTGGTGTAATAAAAAGTATTCCATTTTGGCTTGTATTTCCTTGTTAACAATTATACCAAGCAATTTATTCCAAAGGGCACCTGCCAGGAGAGCCCCTATCATGGGACTACAGTAACCCAACTCTAAGGTTGAGAAAAAAGCCAAACAAAAAATACAACTTAAGACCAAAAGCTTCTGAGGAGAAATCCAAAGTTAAACGATATACAAGAGATTCCGTCTTTCTCTTTGCCATTCAGAACGATTTCTTTGTCAGTAACAAAGTTTAGGGGAGACGTCAAGAAATCCTCTCTGATACTTTGACCATTGGGCCCACAACACACGGTAAGATGGACTTCCCTATGAACTTTCAAGAGTTAATTATCTCTTAGGGAATGTGAAAATATATAGATTTTCCCAAGATGTATGTTCCTATAAAAGAAAAGTGATCTGCATTCGGTTATTGGCTAAAGGAAGTTTAGCGGACTAATTGGTATCTTTCATTGAGGACCATGGCTTAGTGGACTAATGTATATATGTTATATATACACCTTTTATTTGGACCATGGCTATTGATTGGTCAATCTCTTGAACTCTAGTAGCCTCTGGTAAGTGGGAATTAGCCTTATAGTTAGGCCTCTGTTTTCCTTGAAAGTCGGTCCTGTGTATTGCAATTGATCTAAGTCATTTTGGTCATAAGCAATTCCTAGGCTCTTTGTGAAATAATAGTAGTCATTGTAGAAGTTGAGGTAAGTGAGGGTTCGTTATTCCTCTGCCTTGCTACCGGGTCATAATGAAAGCAAGTCTCAACAAATTCTGCCACATATATAGACATGTATTTGTTGAACAGTAATTAACAAGGAGGTGCAAAACCATTTATACAATTCTGTAAGTTTAATAAAGTCCCCGCTTTCTGTCATCCCTGTTCCTTTGAAAACTACCTTGTCTGCTTAGAGACTGACATAGCGCTCCAGAGTCAGGAATCTTTTACTCCAGTGATATTCATCAGGCTAAGAACAGTGCTCAAAGCCAACAGTTAGACACAAGACTACTCACAGGTCAAACCTTGAGCTCTATTTCTAAGGGGAAAGGCTAAGTCTTTGCTTCTTATACTTTATTGAGGCAAGAGTGAAGAAAATCTCTGAAATATTTACAGCTAATCCATGTATCATAAATACTTTTTAAAAAATATTCTATTTTATTTTTTTAAGTTATCTCTACTTACAACATAGGGCTCAAACTCATGACCCCAAGACTAAGAGTTGCGTATTCCACCGAGTGAGCCAGCCAGGTGCCTCAAAAATTCTTTTAATATCACCAATCTTGTTACATATCTAACATTTAACATTCATCATACAAATCAACACAGTTAAACGCCAGAGATTTGTTTCTGACCTTCAGTATGCCGATTAGTAGGGTGTAGATTATTGATCTCAAGATATAGAAAACAGAATGAATTGTAATTGCTCTGTCTGGAATGTGGGCTGAACATCCCTGGGCTGATACATTAATATTCTATAGCTTAACTCAAGATTATTTTAAAGTATATTACAGGCCAGTTTGATACTGTTGTTTCCCAAGCACAGGAGGTGTCCTAGAGGAACTGCAAAGAGTTTGCTGAATTGAATAGTATAGTTCGGGAAGAGTTCGAAAAGTGGGTTATGGTTATATCAGTTGGGTTACTTATTCCTAGGTAGTTTGGGTGTTAAGATTCAATTATTGCAACTCACTGGTTTATTTTGATTTTCCAGTTGTCTTGGAGAACTCTGGGAAAAACCCTGGGTTGGGTTCAAGCCCTTGTGGGCACTTAACAATGTTTTGTCATGATTCCTTCAGGGTGGCCATAGGAGGCCATTCATCATTAGACTGTGGAACAATTACTTTGAAGTGACAGTTTAAACTGTGTATTCATGAGAATGGTTCATATATTTACAGGTAATATGTTTAATTGTTTATAGAAGAGTGAGACTTTTTTTTTTTTTTTTTTTTTTGGTTGGGCAGTGTCTGTACACCCTTGAAAAACAGGTCAAACCAACCCTACTTCGCTGTTTTCCTCTGAGTTGCTTTGGGAATGCAAGGGTGGGAGCCGTGACCCTAGTGGTGACGCACCAGCCCTGGGGTCCCCTGCTCATGCCCTGTCCTGAGCAGTGCCAGGTGCCAGAGCCAAAGAAGAGGCATCCTGAACCTCTCGCCACCACCATAAGCTGATCCACAGTAATTACACACAGAATCTCTCAGCAGTGATAAAGAAGTGAAACTCCCAGTTCTCATTTCTGGCTCTCAAGGCCCAGCATGTAGCTGAGAGCCATGGAAGTGGATAAAGTCATGTAGAGATTCTTTTAAAATCATTTAAAATTGCTTTCAAAAACCTCACGAAGCCATAAGCTATTTGCCTTCATTTCTGAGCGCACTCTAGTTTGAAAACCTCGCTCTTAGGAGGGACTGCAACATCTCTTTAATGAAACAGGCTGTTTGTGATAATAATCAATTCCATTTGTCGCCTCCTCACCGTGGAACACATATTTTTCTTCCCACATGCCTGTCCCTGGAGACAAATTTGTGACTGCACCTGTACTCCTATGGATCAAGTGTTCCCAACGAACGAATGTTTGGTTTACCAGCTTGGAAAGTACCCTTGTGTTTTGCCCCCTCACTGAAGAGAGAACATGCAATCCTGCGCTTAGACTTTGATTTCTTGCAGTCTGTGGCTTACTTGAATAACATATGTGCTTGCTCAATGGCTTTATTCTGCCAAAAAAACACCCACGATCTCAATGATATTTTCAACCCCTTGTATTGTGTCCTGATGTCTATTTATATTGACATTCAGACATTCTAGTTTCACCGCTGGCACAGATACGACATTTTTGTGCCTAATTATGACTGTGATAGTGTAATGCAATCTCTCTCTAGACAAAACCCCTTACCGCCAGCCACAGCTCAAAACTTTATGAAAGGTTTTTTTTTGTTTTGTTTTTTGGGGTTTTTTTGATAATTGTCTTTGGCTTCTAAGAAGCCATCCCTTTAATGACTTCAGGAGATTTTGAAGAGCAGGGGGCCACCCATTCATCTTTAAAGCTAAGTGTTTATACTGGTCATCTAAAGGTGTGAGTTATTATTCATGGGACCCACACACTTGACATATGTTCTTGGCCCTGCTATTATTGGTCTATTGTGGGATCACATATATTACTGTAGACTGTGGAATAAAAGAAGCTCTACAGTGACTTTAAAAATATTTGTTTGCCTCTGCTCTTAGGTGAGAGCTTAAGAAATGGGTGAGGAAGACAAGCACACAGGGCTATTATGTAGGGTAAAACCCCATGATCACGCACCCCAGGACAATGAAACTTTGCATAGGACCCAATCCCCATTTCCAAGTGCAGGTGGGCTAATGTTCTTAAATTGTGTGAAATAGGCTGAGACTATGGAAGGGAACATGAAGTTTGATGGGCAAACAGGTGGCAATCCCAACTGGGAAGCAGAGATCCAGAGAAAAGGTCTGCAGTATTCCCTTGGTTCAGTCTCTCAAGTCGGGTTGATGGAACAGCTTTTAACACAGAAGGAAATTCCTGGAGTCACTTTCACAGTGTGGGAAATCCCAGCCTATGTGAGACCCAGAACCATCCCCATTGGTATTTAGGCTTGTTGGAGGGTTCAGGGACAAGAAGAACTTGCACCAAGGGGCTCCAAAATGCAGCAGGGATCTGGATGGATTTGGATCACCCTAAGAATTCCCTAAGATAACTCCTTACTGGCAGGCTAGGTAATTTTATTAGCTCAAGGTAATGCAATTCTGTATGTTACACAGTCTATAGTAAGCCTTTTTGGACCCTGCCTGTCATATTATGGTGGGATTCTACCATAATCCCCTACTTTCAATTAAAATACGATTGAGGGGTGTCTGGGTGGCTCAGGTGGTTGAGTGTCCAACTCTTGGTTTCTGCTCAGGTCATGATCTTGTGTGTTGTGGCACCGAGTCCCGTGTTGGGCTCCACGCTCACTGGGGAGTCTGCTTGGGTATTCTCTCCTGCTGCCCCTCCCCCTGCTCATATTCTCTCTCTCTCTCTCTCTAAAATAAGTGAATAAACATTTAAAAAAATAAAATAAGATATGATTGTATCATAACATTAACTCTTAAGCTGACATATATCTTTACTCCTCAAATATATTCTATCAAATACAGTTAAGATCATGGTTTTCAGGCAACTTTTGAAAGCATGAGGAAACTACATTTTAGATTTTTGCAGTGAGATATATATATATCAACATTGTGTGTGTGTGTATAAATACGCATTCGTATATTTAAACATGCTGTCATTTTTACTGATTGAAGGCAAAGGCATAGATACGTTTAGAAACTAACGTACAGAGTGCAAGTGAGAAGTAAAGCAACAGAACATCAGGACATCTGCAGTGGGCGCCCTACCGAACTGATGCCCCACTTTACAGTCAATCGGAGCATTTTAATTTCTCTTTCATTTTCAAAGACAGAAGTTGGTGTTTGTTTTAGTGTATAATGAAGGTGGGGCAGAAAATGCAGTGAAGCAGATCACTATTGTTTGGAGAAGAATCACTTAAGTGGTCTCCTTGCTTACGTAAGTGTGGTGTGAATAGACTCCATTGTCCCGATGGGCAGTGTCATTTTGAGAAGATTTTCCTTGTTTTGAGAAGGGTCACTTAAGTGGCCTTACTGAGTCACTTAAGTGCAGGGTGAGCTGGATGTTATTCTGGGAGAAAAGTGTAACCAGAACTATGATGTTTTAAGTGTCTTTGAAAAGTTGTAAGGCCGTCCCTACAAAAAAAGGTCAGAACTTCCTTTTTGGCCAACACTCCTGGGGCCATGCTGTATTCTGAGAAGTGACTCTGCATGAACTGAAAAAGTTTAATCACTCAGAGAGCTTTGGGATCAGAAATCTCAGGACATGACCTATAATGGATGAGATGCTAGGGAATGGCCTTTCCTGATAGGGACTGCGGTGGAAGGCCTTGATTTTGAACCAGTAGCAGTGGTAGGAGTAGAAAACAGTGCATCCTCCAGTGAGCTGAGCACTGCTCTGGAGACAGCTTCCACGGTGTACGCATCTCTTTAACTTCTAGGTGTTGTCCCAGCGGATTCAACACAAGTGTTCTGAGATGCCTCTTACCCCAGATCCCTCAGCCTTTAGTACCCTGCTTCTCTGGAGCCAGAACTTGTGAAGAGTCAACTCTATGAAGCAATAGAGAAGTAAAAGAGCTTTAAGTAGGTGGGTCCAGGCTAGTTTGATTGAAAACTTTACCACCGTAACTCTGATCCATAGGGCACTCCAGGGCCCTTGGTTACTACAATCAAGGACTTTCCCCAGTTCTACCTTTTGGCCATGACTCTCTAAAGTAAGCTTCCATGCAGAAGTCAAAGCTCCTGTGCCACAGACCTTAGTGTCGCTTCAACTTGACCTGCCTTCTCAAGTCACTCCTGTGTACCGTGAGACTTTTGAATGCCCAATGAAGAGGTCTATTAGAAGATGAAAGATGGATCTCCAGACTAGGGATAACTGTCATGAGGAAGCTCAGGGATTATGCTCAGAGAATAGATTAGGATACGTGCATGGTACTCTGCCCTGGGCTGAGGGTCACCCCAATTCTATATAAGGAGTAGAAGTAACATGCATTCTATTAACTAGAAAAAGCAAGAGACTAAAACATGCTGAGGTACACACACATGCTGCAGCTGGTTACATAAATCTCAGGAAAGTAAGCAGTAAATACCCAAATGAAATTAACATTGGAATAAAGAAAAGGTCAAAGAATGATATTTTTTAGGAAGCAGACCCAGAACAGAGTAAAGCAGCTAGAAGTTCAAACTCACACAAGAATCTACACCAACAGCAGAAAGAGACTCTTTCTCACGAGCCAAGGCTTCAGGGCTTCCCTGAGTCATACTTGGCTTTCTCATTAGAAAAGGTCAGTTTAAGTTAAGGTAATGGAAAGTCTACGACCTTATTTTAACATAAGAGAATCAACCTCTTGTCAGAAAATGGTGATTCCTTTTACCCATGATTCATATGTTACCTAGAAGCCTCTGGTTTCCTGGAATTCTTTAAAAATTCCAATTCTTTCAGCAATAACTATTAGATACCACAATTTTGGATAATCTATTTCTCCTGCAGAGGTTGGAATTAATCCTCTGAGTATTAAATGAAGTTATTTGTCTTTTAGTGTCCTCTGCCCCAAATGGCGGTCACCCAGGTTATTTCTGAATTGAATAAAAATGTAAGAGTTGTAACAATTTTATTTGATATTTTCTTCTTCTTTTACATATCATTATTATATATTATTATTGTTGCTGTTATTATAGCTGCCATTCATTCAATAAGTATTTATTGAATACTTACTATGTGCTATTCTAGGAGCTACTGTTCATTGTCATGAGGTGCTTTATTAGATATGTCTAATTCTCACAAGAGTGAGCAAAAGTGGAGATTATTCTTCCTATTTTATAGAAGGAAAAGAAACTGAAGATCAGAGAGCTTAGGTAACTTGCCCGAAGTCAGATAGCTTATATAAAGCAAGGCACTTTCTTATTATCTGATTCCATAACACTTTCTGCTAAACCAGAACAAATCTTGAAACCTTTCTTTTCTTTTGTTTCTGTTAGTCTATCAGAAGTTCATTGTTACTCTATAATGGTTCTCACTGCTGGCAGCAGCTCTTCTGCTGGTCAATATCTAATTTTCTTCTATTTATTTCATAGGCAGGGGAATTCTCATACTCAAGGACTTCACCATCCCCCATACTCTAGGTAAGTTTCAGGGAATGCAACTCAGCATTCAGTGAGAGAACACAGAATAGAGAATTGGGAAGGGTTGATCAAGGGAGTTTGGGAAACTAAGAAGTTTTGGAATCAGATCTTCCTAGTAAATATTCACTGGCTCTTTGAAATAAATTCAAATAGAATTTGTTACTAGAATATCAGCTAGTTCTATTGCCAAGTGCCAATCACTCCAGAACATATTTTGAAAGCAAACTGGAATAGTTTTAGCTGTGCCATTTAAGGTTACTCACAGATTTACTCCATTTAGTGCATTAATCAAGACTTGACTATAATTAAGTGAATGTGCACAGCTCCTTGTCACTTGCTGGCATGCTGGAAATTTGGGCAAGATGGTGTTTTTGGTTTCTGTTGTTTTCAAGTATTGGAGGCCCAGAATTCAGCAAATATATTTACAAATGGGTTGCATTATTTGTTGAGGCAGGAAAATTACTTGGTTGCTCATGGGGTCATAATTGTAGAAGTGTGTCGATATAAAGGGTAGCAGAATGTGCCATCCAAAATATGCCACTTTGGTATAAGGATTATTTTGAGCTGAAAGCTGTTAAGAAGCAGATACCAAAAAAAAAAAAGTTGTCTTATATTTACCTAAAAGTATGACATAAATGTATAAATGTGTCCCCTTTACCCTCTCTATTAAGAAGGACAGAAATTAAGCACCAGAAGCAACTCTAGACCTTTAATAATCCAGAGATAGCACCAGAGGAATCTACAAATCTTCCTAACCAGTCCTTTCATTAGTTCACCCATATATTTACCTTCCTACAATTTGCCATCTGAGAAACAAAGTCGTTTTCCTTTGTCTTGTCAGTTCTCTAAAAATGTATTGTTCTCTTGTTAAGATGCTGTATAAGCCCAAGTTCTAACCACCCCTTTGAGTTACTCATCGCCAAATATTCCTATGTGTATACACTATGTACATGTTAATAAATCTTCTGTCTGTTTTTCTCTTGTTAATCTGTCTTTTGTCCATCTAATTTACAGAGTTCCAGGCATTGAAACTATGAGGAGTAGGAAAAGTTTTTTTTTTCCTACCCAAAGGCCATGAATGTCATCTGGCATGTGTGCAAAAGTAGAAAAAGGCTTTTGACTCCCTTCTTTGGCTATGTTCTGGTTACAAGATTTGATACTGGCCTTTGCTGGGAAATGGGTGCTCTGAAGTAGAAGTGGCTCAAGAAAGCTACTGTTGGATCCAGAAAGACATTCTTTCCAGAACACATGGTTATCGGCCCTCTTCCAGATTCAAGGTGATAACTGTGCTGGACACTCAGGTATTAACTTAAAATATTCACTATGATACTCATGTTCAGGCCAAGCAAAAACATAATAGAGGCGTTCTTTCCCTTTGTTATTTATAAAATAATCGGACCTTTGGGATGTAAGACCCACTTTTCCTGGATTCCATCTTCCATTCAGCTTATATTTGGGTAGTATTTTATATATATCTGATACAGACATTATATCTTCCACTATTCTAATTTGTGATGATATAGCTCTAAGTGGACTAAAGCAAAGATGAGTAGTTAAAGGTATTCAGTACAGTTTGGTGGAGAACTATATAAATTTGTGGTGGCTGAGCTCATCCAAATCTGACAAGAACTGTTTTTTATTTATGTTTGCATTTCTAGCATTTATTACAGGATTTAGAATACAGAGGTCATTCACCAATGTCGTTAAATATTAAAAATATTGATGGCAGCAGTGGTATGGATGCCTTCCTTCTAGAGGCTCACTTGCCAACATCTGCACATCTGGCCCATGCTGGCAAACAGACCTCATCTGTGGGATTATCCTGAGAGTTTCTCTGGTTGCTGTGGCATATCTGGACTTGCTCAGGAAAACCTACATTCTTCTCTGTAGATTCTGCCTAAATTTTCTCTCTTTCTCCTCTACCCTTTTCTTTTATGGTTAAAATTTTGAGAACTTGCTTAAGACACTTGTGCCTGGTGCCAAGTAAGATTATTTCCTATATGAAAGAGTTTAATTTCACCCTTGAGTTTTGTTGGGTGCTGTGTGAAAGGCAGGGCCATTCAGGCTTTGGATCCATGGCTATAGCACTCATCTGAACTCCTTGTCTGATAAATTCTCTTTCTGTGGAGAGTCAGAGTGTATAGTCTTCACCATTGTCTTTGAGGACTCAATCAGGGGAGGAAGGGGGAGACTCATATTTCCATTTTTTTGTCTTTCTGCCGAAGATAGGTTGTAGGACACTTCTCAATGCATAATTGACTCACTGAGCACCACAGAGCCAAGTAAGAGGGTCTGCCATTTATTCTGAAGGGCCATTCACTTTTGGCTTTCAATACAAGAACCCTTCTTTGGGGCTTACTCCTTCACCTTCTTCAGGTATCTGTTGTCTATTCAATGAGGCCCTTCTGGAACACACTAGTTAATCTCACCACCTCCCCTCCCAAGGATCTTGTTCACCGTATAGTCACAGTGACTAGAACAGTGGTTCAACACTATTTGTGCTGGGAGGAAGGGAGGAAAGTAGGTAGAGAGGGAGAGAGAAAGGAGGGAGGGAAGGAAGAAGGAGTCTGGGAAGGGGAGCTCAGGACAGGGAGCTGATAGCCTTAGAGACGCACTAATGGAAGAGGGGATTGCTGTTTTGGCCTCCTCAAGGGATTGAGTCCCTGTTTAAGAGAGTCACTTACAGACATTTGGTTAAGAACTGAGAAATTTTTAGGACAAAGCAGATTACCAGAATTTAGAAACAGTCACAAGAACTGCTATTATATGTACATGCTCAAATACACGGTTAGATCCTTGCACTATATATATTTGTGTATTAGTGTCCTTTCATATACATCATTTCATGGAAAGGTAAGGAATGTATTATACTTTTACATAAAGGACTTTATTTGTTAGAACATGATGCTGATAAGGTCATGACTACGGGTTCAAGTCTAAGAAAGGTGAATTATGTTGATCTTGTCTAACTACCCAGGGGGTACCCCTAAGTCCAGCCATTGCCTCAAAATGCTTTTTCTTTCAGAAAAGATTTTACTTATTTATTTATTTATTTATTTATTTATTTATTTATTTATTTATTTATGAGAGAGAGAGCGCCTATGCACTTACTCAGGGGAAGGGACAGAGAGGGAGGGAGAGGGAAATGTATGGGGGAAATGTATGAGTGTGGGAATGTAGATCGATCTAAGCAAATCCACTACTGTTCCTGGAAAAGCGGCTCAAAATTCCTGACCCACTGCTGTTGGGCCAAGAGATCAGTAGATCTTCACTCCCAAAGGCTAGTGTGTAAAGCTGAACTTTCTTTCAGATTGAGAAATACAACTTGCTTTTCAAAACAGCTTGCTGAATGCAGAAGACAATTCAGAATAAATGACAAGAATCTTTAGCATTTTCCAGAGAGGGTCAAAACTTCTGATTCTCAGATCCTTTTCTTCCAATGTTGAGAGGCAGATAGGCAAGTTTATGAAAATAATATCCCAGTGGGGATAGTTCCCACTAGGAACTGCCTTGTACAATGTTGGTTAAAAGCTAACAGCCTTAGGATACCCAGGGCTTATTTTTGCTTATTGATATTATTTACCTAGTTTGTACTTTTTTTTTTGAGAATTTGATCATTTAAATAATTCTGTAAGATGCCAAAAATGAATCAAACAAAGACATTGCTTCCAAAGAACTTATGGACCAATAGAAGAAACAAAATGATTTCATCTTGTCGATATCCTCTGTTTTGCCACGTGTACTACGTCAAGAGCAACAAGAACAACCATCAATGAGTTTGTCTTTGCTTTCCGACTCGACATGCACAAATATGCTGCTATTTCTCTCAACAAAGCAAAAGTGGGAGCATGCCCATGCAAACAATTTTAAGCTCCCCCAATCCAATTCAAACACCCCTGTGTGACACCCTCAAAAGTCTAAAATCTGCAACAACCACACTGCAGGTAAGCTGCAAGTTTCACAAAAACAGCAGAGAAGACAAAATAAAGCATTGCAAGAAGGGATTCCAGCACTTAATCTCAATCTGAGTTTTCTCAACTTAAGATAAACTCTACATACCTGATGTGAAGGAGAGAAGGGGACAGCTATGCTGGAACAGGCTGGATCTCCTGCAGATGTTTATCAGATTATCAACTAGGAGGACTGGTGGAAGGAGAGATAAAAGGTGGGGTTGAATTTATTTTTAAAAACTCTCAGAAGTTATTCTGTTAGAAAGGGTCATGGCTAAACAGACACACTCTCCATTGGGGTCTCCTGATGGCTTCTACAAGCATCATGGAGAGGTCTATCCCCTTATTTTAGACCAGCACTTCCTCCTCAAGTGTGCGGTTGGGTGCTAAACAGCTTCCAAGCGCTTATTGGAGGATTGAGAAATGGTGAGTGGCACAGAGTCCATGAGTGAGGAGAACGTCTACTCTGGTAGCCCTCGTACCAACACACACACACACACACACACACACACACACACACACAGATGGAGACAGTTCTTCAAGACCTGTAAAATTCACCAGCTCCCGAGCCCCCTGAACCGGGTAGTCCTGGAGGACTGCCTGTAAGGCAAGAGGGGAGGCAGAGGATACAGCAGATGCTCCTTGTGGGGCAGGCAGCTATTTCCTTACACCTTTCTGTTCGGCTTTCATCTTCAACCCTCTTGACGTTTTCCTGGAATGTGTTCTTCTGAGTCTAAATGATCAGGTTTGAAGACAATTACTTCTCTCAGCTCTTCTGGAAAGAAAACTCCTTTCCCATTATAACCCCTAACCTTTGCTCTTGATGTTTTTGCTGCAGCTTAATATGGTAGGAACTTCTTGGCATTGCTGTAGTGCCTTTTGTTTCATTTAAATACTTATTGAGCCTTTCAAATGACCTAAGATGCCTATAAAAGATTGATATTACTGTCTTAGAAGAAACAAAGTGAACATGAATATGATTTGGAAAAATAATTACCAACAGATTTCTCACCGTGTGAGTTAGCTGACTATTGTGTTTAGATTTTTCTAAAGCTAATGATCTTTCTTTTTGTATGTATGTGTATGTGTATATATAAACCCTCCCAACACTTTCCTGTTCAATCCAAGACATACACATCTAAATATTTCCAAGTTCTTGAAACTAGTTCAGTTCAACAGAATTTATTGTCAAGAACGGTGGTTATAAGGAAGACTAAGATGTATTTATTCCCATCACTCATCCTTTGAAATTCACGCCTGGTCCTCCCATGTTTGATGAATACCACCTAGTGTTTCACACTTCCGCATGACTGCTCTATGGTTCGCCTTTGCAAAGCACACTTTTCCTGCCCTTGCACCTGCTGAACCTCTCTCTATACCCCATTTTGAAGGGCTCTGCAGGCAGGAAACAGCCTTCCTCCTCTTCCTGCTGGTGGTCGGCCATATAGCCATATAGCCTCTATGCTGGGCTGGCAAGTATGGCACATGTGCCTCGCTGCTACCATCTGGTGCACTTATGAAAGCCCACCATGAAAACTACACAATATGGAGGCACGGCAATCCAACACCCCTTCAGAGGTTTCTTCTTGCTTGGCCAGCCCCATTTCTCTAGCTCAAAGGAGAAAATGGGCAAGTACTCTTAGAATTCCCCACCGAGTGGTATTCAATAAAAATATATATTTAGTGCCACAAGGTAATCATCAATAATTAACTTAGCTACTTTTGGGTGTTAGTATCTTATCTTATGCCTGTCTTGGCTGAGACCCTGGTTAGGAGTGGAGGGCCGAATCCGTTTGGCTATAAAGCTGGGTAAGTAGATATGACCCCCAGTAAGATGTGACATTCCTAAGAATAAATTTATGCATATAATGCGCTGCAGATATGTGAAATACAGATATTGTAGTAAAAACACATTCTATAAAATTTATCATTTTAACTTCTAAGTGCACCGTTCAGTAAGTGTATTCACATTGTTGTGCACCCAATGTCCAGAACTTTTTTATCTTGCAAAACTGAAACTTTATACCCACTAAACAACAACTCCCCATTTCCCCTCCCCCACCCCCTGGCTTCACCATTCTACTTTCTGTTTTTATGAATATGACTACTTTAGATATCTCATATACTAGAACCATACAGTATTTGCCTTTTTGTTACTGCCTTCTTTCACTTAGCAACATGTCCTCAAAGTTCATCCATGTTGTAGCATGTGTCAGAATTTCCTTCCTTTTTAAGGCTGAGTAATGTTCCATTGTACAGACCACATTTTGTGTATCCGGTCATCTCTTAATGGACACTTGGGTTGCTTCACCTCTTAAGTATTGTGACTAGTGTTGTTATAAACATAGTTGTGCAAATATCTCTTTGAGATCCTGTTTTCAATTGTTTTGGATTATGTGTGTGTGTGTGTATGTGTATGTATGTCTCTCTCTCTATGTATGTATATATATAAAGTATATCCATATATACACCTGCTTAGTAGTGGACCTGCTGGAGTACTTCTATTTTTAATTTTTGGAGGAACCAGCATGCTGTTTTCCATAGTGACTGTATGATTTTATATCCCTAATGATGCATGAGAGCTCCACTTTCTCCATGCTCTTGCCAATACTTGATATTTTCTATTTTTCTGATAGCAGTCACCCTAATGCTAAAAGGGATAGATCATTGTGATTTTGGTTTGTGTTTCCCTAATGATTAATGATGTTGAGCATCTTTCATATAGTTGTTGGCCATTCATATATCATCTTTGGAGAAAGGCCCATTCAAGTTCTTTGCCCATTTGTAAATTGGGTGACTTGTTTATTGCTGTTGGTGAGTTGTAGTTCTTGATATACTTTGGATATTAACCTCTTACCAGATACATGATTTGGAAATATTTTCTCCCATTCCATCATTTCCTTTTCCACTCTATCAATCGTGTTAGGTGCTAAATTTGAATACAATTGCAATAAGGGAATCTCAAGGTCTATGATTTTAAATTTCCAGAAAACGACAGAACACAGATTCATTCCTTATACAAACAAGTCTGTTTCTGAACTTCCTAAAAACTATGCAACACTGAGATTAGGAGACTAGACGTCAGGGTTTGGAAACTGTCAATATATGTAAAGCACAGTGCATGTTTCCCCGTAAAGAGCATGGTTTTGCCTGATGAAAGAGAAATGGTATGTAAACGATGTGAGATAAACAAGCAGGTGCAGATCCTGAGGCAGGTGGGCACCTAAAGTAATGAAGGGAATGCAGAACCACCGCCTAGATACTGTTGTATAAAAATTGGGATTCTAGTCTGGAAAATGAAGGCAGGAAGAATAAGGACAAGAGAATAGCAGCCATAAACTGGCCAAAGATAGAAATTTGATCCATGACTTCGTGCTCACAGATCACAATAAGGTACATCACGAGTGTTTGGAGTATAGCCCATTAAGATGGTTAGTAGAACAACAGGCTTCTGGAGGATGGTTTTGTGGCTCTAATGGCATTAATGACAGCAAAAAATTATAGAGAAAAGAAACAACCGAAATTATTTTGCTTTTTTAAACCTTAGCCCATAAAACAAAGCTCTACTAGAAAATTCCAAACCAAAAAGCATAAGAAACTGGACTCCTTCTTGACCCTTGATTGCCACGCCCAGCACATGCCCAATGGCAAGGACTTCTGCCCAGAATACTCTGTGCTTCCAGCTGGAGAGTTCATTTGGAGCCTCGGGTGACCCTGGCTGTGTAACAGGAAGATGGGAAGCTCAGAATATTTAACCCTGTTTGCCACTGCCTAAGTTAAGAGCAGGTGCCAGAGCTAACAGAGACATCAGATATTGATTTTGGAAACATATCCCAGGAGACTGACCTGGGCCAAGGGTTGCTTAACGTTCTGGATAGGAACGAGGAAGGCAGCAACGGCTCGGAAGGGCTGCTGATGGTCCAGCCAGCCAGCAGCTCGAATCAGGGAGACCTGAGGAAAGAGATTTCCAAACTGGCAGAAGCCAGCGCCGGGCACCTAGTGGACAATGAACTTAATTATTAACGAGCAGACCCTAAGGCACGGGCAGAAACTGACTCAGAGTTTTATAAATCCTGATACTAATAAAAAATCCAGCTAAAGCAAATAAAATGAAGTACCAACCACAGGCTGTGCTGTGTGGGAGAATCGAGGAAGTATGACCTCCCCAACTTTCCACTGTGAAGCAGTCCTAGAGACACATATGAACACAGATCATCATATAGCAGAATGTACTTTCCTGTAGGGATGAGATTGTCATTTGGAGTTGACTTCATGATCCAGCAATAAATTGTGAGACAAAACCCCATATATAAATTTCTATTCTTTTAACAATAATAAAAGTATGCTCCAAGTTTCTATACAATGCACTTTACATCTGGATTATAAACTATTTATAAAGTACATAAGAAACACAACTCTGTCATTTCAAAAGTTTGTTTGTTTATCTTTAAAAATGTCCTGCTCTAATAGAGAAAACCATTGCCTGCGCGAATTGAGTACTTACTAAGTGCTACCACATGCTAAGAGCTTTACCTGCCTTCTCTTATTTAATCCCCTCAATAAACCTGTGAGGAAATTGAGGCTTCAAATGGTAACATCATTCATCTGAGAACAATTATTTCACAAGTGACTGTACCAGGATTTAAACCCAAGGTGCCTAATTCTGGAGCTGGGGTTCTTAGCGCGGGGCCATACAACCTAAAACAGTAAAATGCAGGCTCTTCACCCATGGTCGTCGAGAGCTGCACGAGGCATCAGAGAGCGGTTAGCCCCGTTCCTTCAGTTAGAGATAACGAGCGTGAGATCAAGAGACGTAGAATGACTTACAAGGTTTCTTAGAGACAGAGCCAAGGCCAGAATTCTATGGATTTCTAGATCCAAATACTTTCCACTTCATCCAGTGGCTCAAGGCAGTCTTTCCTCCCTTTAGTCCAACATTCTGAAGACGTGGTGTGATTTCCATGCACAAAATGAATAATCCACTTCTCCGAAGAAATACCCGCCATGATTGGTGACCTGTAAGTTACAGATTACCTCAAACTTGATGGTTTCAAACAACAAACACGTATTGTCTCGCAATTTGTGTGGGTAGAAATTCAAGAGTCGGGCCTGGATGGTCCTGGCTCAGGGTGTCCCATTCACTTGCAGTCAGGCTGTCGCTGGGGGCCGCAGGCATCTGAAGACTTGCGTGGTCCTGGAGGATCCAGCGGGTGTCCTCACCTGGCTGGTGGCAGGACACCTCACTCCCTTGCTCTGCGGGGCTCTTCATTGGCTGCTTGGGTGGCGCAGTGCTCAAGGGGAGGAGAATTCGGTTCAACTTCCTGAAACAGGAGGAGTATCAAAGAATTTGCAGACAGATTTGAAAGCCACATAGTGGCTTCACCTAGTGAACTTGTCCTCTGCCTCCTCCCCTATCTCTACCTCCTTTCTTCTATTCTTTTCCTTTTTTCCTAATAGAGCCTTTGTTTGTCTGGTGGCCCTCTCTCCTCCCATGTGGCTCGGAGATAAATCCTGATTAGTCTGAGTCAGCTGGTAGCAGCCATATTTCTTTAAATAATGATTGGTTTTTAAAGGGAAATATGACCCAATTTTAGCAAATATACATGAGGGAAGGTCTATTGGAGGCTATTGGAGAAAGATTTCCTCACTCTTAAAGAAATGCACAAAGGAGATGTTACCTTCCATCATGAAACCTTTTCATGTCTTGATGGGACACCAGGATTGCTGTAACTATCTTGCAGCCATCAAGAGAGCTAGTCTGAGGACAAAGGTAACATGCGCAGTGCATGGCAGAGAGGAAAACTGAGGAGAACCTAGGTCTCGATGATGTTGTCAGGTCCCTGCATTAACCAACCCTGGGGAATATTCCCAACCTCTGTACGTCTTGTTACATGAGATGAGATGGTTCTTTATTGTTTAAGCCATTTTGAATTGTGTTTTCTGTTATTTTCAGCCGAAGGTTATGCCACTACTGATATCCCGTAGAAGACTCAATTCCTCCTCCAGAATGTGGAGTTAGTGCTTTCTTTGCCATAATCCCAGGCCAGGGCCACAAAGCATTTAGTAGTGCAGGACCCACAATGAGCAACACGCACTCAGGAGGACGTTCCGTAATACGAGGACAAGAAAAGCTTCTCTCCATTCAGTCAGGACAATGTCTGCCCCTGACACTTTCCAATTATTTTCCAATCATCTTTGGTACCTTAGAGTTTGGGTCAAGGGAAGGGTAAAAGCTTGACCTACTTGTATTCCTCTGTGCACTCTGTACCTATCACCAAAACTCTCCTCTCCTCTTCTTTCCCTCTAACTAGTTAATCTTACTTCCTTTTCAGGGCTTTCAAGTCACATCTTGTTCAAGAAATTTGAGAGCACTGCAGTTCAATTCACTTTGATCTGTAATTCCTCTGGAGTCATAGTAACACATTTGCTAACCACCTGGAGAAAACTCTTGGGTTATGTGTTCCATATTGCTTTTTCTCTTGTTTATTTCTTGCCTTCTCTAGGACATTCTAAACTTCCCCAAGGTCAGAGACTCTATTTCATTCTTTAGAGATTCAGATGGTGTCTACCTGCATATGGTGGATGTTTACAACTAGGTCTTAATATGCTGATTTAAGAAGTAAGTAAAAATATGGGGATAGAAAGAAGAAAGAAAGAAGAAAACCTAGGAATGTGTGTCATCTTGATTTGGCCTTAGAATTTACAAAATAATGGCCTGGGAGCAGTGTGATTTGGATGGCTTAGGATTCCTAACATGATCATGTTCTCTTCTCTGTCATTCCTGCCCCTGAAAATCAGACAGGGAGATCGGGGCTGCTGACCTGGTTAGCAGATGTAGATTTGTGAGTGTTCAGACTGAGCCCAGGCTCTATGGTTTTCTGCGGTTCTTAGTTCTCTTAACCATGGCCTGCTCGCGCAATTGTGTTTTCTGCCTGGCTCCCGTAAGTACCTATGTTTCCAACTACTGCTTCTCAGGGTACGAAGGAACAGTTAGAGCAGCCGGCTCTACTGTCTCGTTGTCAAGGAGCTTTAAAGCAGGTTCCAGAAGGACCCGCTGAGTTCCCATAATAGAACACCAGGTAATTTCCAGGGGGCAGTAGCCTCTGCTGGCACTTCCTCCAGCCCTAGAGTAGCGCCATTTATCCTATAGGCCCCTGCCAAATGCTGCACTGCTCCCCAGAGTGATGTAAGTTTACCTTCAGGCTGGTAGCCAGAGCTGTAAATTCCATGTTTGCAGTCAATTTATCTTCAAAAGGCCTAGAAAGCGACACGTCTCAATAGAAGTATGTTTAGTGAGTCCGGGGACTCCTTTCTAGAAGTTTTCCTTTGTGACCTCGATTTTCAACTTAAACCATCGGATACACAGGATGCAGGAAGATGCTTACAATTCCATCACACGTCTCAGTGCAGTTCTTTCTGGGCAACTGTTGATAGTGATGCATCTGAAAACCAAAAATCTCAAACCAGATTTTTTTTCTCTGTTCTTTCATTTTTCTAGTCTTTATCCACCTCCTCCCTTTTTTTTTAGTTTGTACTTTTTTTCAACTCCTTCAAAAAATACTTTCTTTAAACCCTTGTTTCATCAGTGACAATACTTTCTACTAGTGAGCCCAGCAATGAAGAGATGTCTGGACAAGTAACACACCCCTGTTTTAGTTTTCTACCTCAGGCAGGCACTTGACCTCCCCTTAGAAACACATATACATCTCCTTAAAAGCACGTACGTTTTCTGGGGCGCCTGGGTGGCTCAGTGGGTTAAGCGTCCAACTCTTGATTTTGGCTCAGGTCATGATCTCAGGGTTGCAACAATTTTTTTTTTAGCATTATCTTGAAAGCAGCATTTAATTCTGTGAGAGAATAGGACCAAAAACCATTCTTTCTTTCGTGGGATATCACTCCCTGTTTTGTTTTGTTTTGTTTTTTAAGTTTTTAAATTCCTGTTAGTTAACATACAATGTAATATTAGTTTCAGGTGCACAATACAGTTATTCAGCACTTCCATACAACACCCAGTGCTCATCATAGCAAGTGCACGCCTTAATCCCCATCACCTATTTCAGGGATCCCTCCACCCACCTCCCCTCTGATAACGTTCAGTTTGTTCTCTATAGTTAAGAGTCTGTTTCTTGGTTTGTATTCTCTTTTTCTCCCCCTCTGCTTGTGTTTTCTTTCTTAAAATCTACATATGAGTGAAATGATGGTATTTGTCTTTCTCCGACTTATTTCATTTAGCATTATACTCTTTGGCTCCATCCCTGTTGTTGCAAGTAGACAAGATTTCATTATTTTTGACGGCTGAGTAATATTCGTGTGTGTGTGTGTGTTTCACATCTTTTTTCTCCATTCATCACTTGATGGACACTTGGGCTGTTTCCATAATTTGGCCATACTGTTTTCCAGAGTGGCTGTACCAGTTTGCATTCCCACCAATAGTGTAAGAGGGTTTCCCTTTCTGCTCGCCCTCCTCAACACCTGTTGTCTCTTATATCTCCTGTGGTTTCGATCTGCGTTTCCCTGATGATTAGTGATGTTGAGCATCTCTTTATGTGTCTGTTGACCATCTGTGTGTCTTCTTTGGAAAAATGTCTATTCATGTATTTTGCCTATTTTTGGTTGGATTGTTTGGGTTTTTGGGTGTTTGAGTTTTACAAGTCCTTTATAGATTTTGGATACTAACCCTTTATCAGATATGTCATTTGCAAACATCTCCTATTCCATAGGTTGCGTTTTAGTTTTGTTGATTGTTTCCTTCACCGTACAGAAGCTTTTTATTTTGATGAAGCCCCAATAGTTTATTTTTATTTTTGTTTCCCTTGCCTCAGGAGACATATCTAGTAAGAAGTTGCTACAGCTGATGTCAAAGAAGTTGCTGCCTGTGTTCTCCTCTAGGATTTTGATGGTTTTCTATCTCGCATTTAGGTCTTTCTTCCATTCTGAATTTGTTTTTGTGTATGGTGTAAGAAAGTGTCTAGTTTCATTCTTGTGCATGTTACTGTCCAGTTTTCCCAATACCATTTGTTGAAGAGATCATCTTTTTCCCATTGGATAGTCTTTCCTGCTTTGTCAAAGATTGACCACATGTGGGTTCATTTCTGGGTTTTCTATTCTGTTCCATTGATCTATGTGTCTGCTTTTGCACCATTACCATACTGTCTTGATCACCACAGCTTTGTAATATAACTTAAGCCTGGAATTGTGATGCCTCCAGTTTTGCTTTTCTTTTTCAAAATTGCTTTGGCTATTTGGGATCTTTTGTGGTTCCAAACAAAGTTTAGGATTGTTTGTTCTAGTTCTGTGAAAAATTGCTGTTAGTATTTTGTTAGGGATTACATTAAATGTGTAGATTGCTTTGGGTAGTATTGACATTTTAACAACGTTTGTTCATCCGATCTATGAATATGGAATATCTTTCCACGTCATTGTGTCATCTTCAGTTTTTTTCATTAGTGGCTCCATTTGTTTTTCTTTTTCGAGCTCCTTTAGTTGTAAGGTTAGGTTGTTTATTTGAGATTTTTCTTCCTTCTTGAGATAGGCCTGTGCTGCTATATACTTCCCTCTTAAGACTGCTTTTGCTGTATCCCAAAGGTTTTGGACCATTGTAGCTTTGGACCATTTTCGCTTGTTTCCATGTATTTTTTAAATTTCTTCCTTTATTCCCTGGTTGACCCATTCATTGTTTAGTAGCATGTTATTTAACCTCCATACGTTTGTGTTCTTTCCAGATTTTTTCTTGTGGTTGACTTCCAGTTTCATAGTGTTGTGGTCATAAAAGGTGCATAGTGTGACTTCAATCTTCTTATATTTGTTGAGGCCTGTTTTGTGGCCTAACATGTAAACTATTCCAGAGAATGTTCCATGTGCACTTGAAAAGAATCCGTATTCTGCTCCTTTAGGATGGAATGTTCTGAATGTATCTGTTAAGTCCATCTCGTCCAGTGTGTCACTAAAAGCCATTGTTCCCTTGCTGAATTTCTGTTTAAATGATCTGTCCATTGATGTAATCACTCACTGTCTTTTGCAAAGGGATCAGTATTTTTTTAAGTTATTTATTTATTTTTTTAGTAATCTCTACACCCAGTGTGGGGCTCAAATTCGTGACCCTGAGATCAAGAGTTATACAGTCCTCCAACTGAGCCTGCCAGATACCCCAAGGATCAGTATTCTAAAGAGTAAAGATTTCACAAATGGCTAAAGAAGAGAAGATGTGGTATATGTACAATGGAATATTATTCAGCCATAAAAATGAATGAGAACTTGCCATTTGCAACAACATGAGTGGAGTTAGATGCTGTTATGATAAGTATATTTTGCTTATATGTGGGAATTTAAAAACTAAAACAAATGAACAAACAAACAAAAAAGCAGAAACAGACACACAGATACAGAAAGCAAATTGATAGTTGCGAGGGAAGAGGGGTGGGCAAAACAGGTAAAGGGGAGTGAGAAGTATAAACTTCCAGTTATGTAATGAATACTTCATGGGGACAGAAGTCACAGAGAAATATAGTCAATGATATTCTAAGAGCCTGGTATAGGGACATATGGCAGCTACACTTGTGGTGAGCACAGCATAACGTACAGGGTTGTCGAATCACAATGCTGTACACCTGAAAGTAATGTAACATCATGTGTCAACTATACTTCAATAAAAAATAATTCAAAAAATAAAAATAAACAAAAAAGAGCAGAGATTTCATAACATTTAGTGCTTCTGTAAAGTAGGGTTAAAACTGTCAAATATGCATAAAAAACAAATATCCATCCTCCTCCAACATTTCACATTCATGGGGATTGTGTGTGTGTGGGTGGGAGTAATGGGAGGAGGGCAGGGCAGTGGTGAGAGAGAGTTGAAGGGCCAGGAGGTCTGAGGCTATAAATACACAATGCAAGAAGCTGGAGGTCAAAGCCAATGCTGGGAGAGCCGCAGAATTCCGGGTTGAGGGGCAGACCTCGGAATGCTTGGAGTTTCTGTTCAGACATGCTTTTTTTCTCCTTCCCGACCCTCCCCTCCATCCTGGCCAGCAATTAGATCCTTCAAACCATTTACAGTTAGGAGGGCTCAAGAAATTCCACTAGTTTCTGGTTTAGACCAGGTTAGAAATAACAGAAAATAAAAAGAAGAGTCTTACAGAATGTAGAGCTTTCGAGCTGTCTAGTAAAATCAAGAAATGTGGAATGATGACACTTAGCTCTCACAAAGAGCTTTTCATCTTCAAAGAACACAGTAAACAAGAACTAATTAAGTTTCACGGCAGGTCTGTGAAGAAGATATGTAAATATTATTATCTTCATTTTATGGCTGGAGGAACTGAGAATGGGGCAAAGTCACCAGCTCACCAAGGCCAAAAAGAGATTGGGAAGATGGCCTCCATGGGCTTTGCTGAGTGTGCTTGGTCTGGCCTTGCCCCCAGCTTTTTCCTCTGTCACCCGGACATTACAGCTAGCTGGACACTCTTAGGAATTTGCAGTTTACCGCCACTGGCAGGCTCTGGAGTATATCTGCTCATCATATGGGAGGCAGAAGCTTCCATGCAGCGGCTGAGGGGAGAAGCTCAGAATGTGACAGGCGTCGGTTAGAATCCCAGCTTTCCCCTCTGCTCTGTGACCTTGGCTGACTCAGTTTCCTCATCAGTTACACAGTGAACCATCACAACATCCTTTCCTTCCTTGCACTAAAACCAGGGACCTCCCTTCCATATTCTAGCTGCTCCCCAAAGCTTTCCACGACCCCATCCCTTCCATTCCCATTCTTTGCTCACCCAAAGCCCATTAACTGGAAGAGAGATGACAAAGATTAGAGACTGGTTCCCAGACCAGGCTGGGCACCAGAGGCAGTTAGGGAGCTTGGGAAACACACCAATGCACAGCCCCCTTCCTGGAGGTTCTGACCCACTAGAGCTGTTGTTCCTTTGTTTTTAATTTTTTAAAAGTACACTCCACACCCAACTTGGGGCTTAAACTCACAACCCGAGATCAAGAGGTGCATGCTCTACCGACTGAGCCAGTAGGAGCCCCCTTTTGTCTATTTTTTAACATCCAGGTAATTCTGATGCAACCCAGAAGATTGGATTAGCCACCAAGCACCCTCAGCTCCAGGGCCAAGAGATGACTAAGAGGGTTTTCGGCCCTGTGCTTCCTCTTGCCTTCACACCCCTACCCTTCCTCACTCCTTCAGACATTCCTCCTGCCATCCTAGCCTGGCGCTAGTTGGGGTCTGGTTTTCTTCTGAAATATAAATGGCCACATCGAAGTGAGTCTGGTCATCTCTGAAGCCTGAGGAATTTCCACCACAGCATTCAATGCTCCATCCAACAGATAAAATAGACATTTGTGTGCTGGCCTGGGAACACACCACCACTCATAACATCTCTATGGCATATGAATTCTCTGTTTCAGACATCAGATTTATAAATGATCCTTTGGAAGACAAATCCATTCACCATGGCAGGAACCCTCAAAAGTACAAAAGCACGTTTACTGCGACTTTGAGGTTGTCATTTGGGGTTTTGACACCTTATTTTATTAAAATTGATTTGTTTGGCTAGTCTTTAGCCAATCGTATTTCTTTATTGATAGCAAGTTATGCAACAATCTCGGCCAAGTTCAATAGCCCTATAATGAACCCACCATTTATTTACTAGCTACTTAGAAAGATGAACAGGAAGTAGTCTTCTCTGAAAGGAGCTCTCCATCTCCCAGCTCCAATTCCCATTCACAATGATGAGTGAAAAGCTTCCCTTCGCTTTCAATCTCTCCATCTCTTAGTCACAAAGAACCTTTTGCTTTCCCACTGCTTTTGTACTGTCATCCTTGCTCCTTTTATGGTACATTCCACTTGAATCCCTCTAAACTAGAGGTCTGCCTCTCCAAATCAATGTGCCTCATTTCTAACCCTTATTCTCTTCTAGAACTTTGGAGAGTGGAGGGAAGCAGAGTGATGTTAACAATCTTGAGGGAAAGAGGAAGGGGTAGAGAAGAGGGGTGTTGCTATTGCAAGGAGACTCCTGTGTCATGTGTAAAGGACTTGTAGCCCTTGAAAATCAACCCTGACTTCTTTATTTGTTCACATTATTGTGGTTTTTTCATTTAGCAAATATATATGTTTTTTAAATCTTTTATTTTTTTAATTTATTTGACAGAGAGAGACAGTGAGAGAGGGAACACGAGCAAGGAGACTGTGAGAGGGAGAAGCAGGCTTCCCGCTGAGCGGGAGCCTGATGCGGGGCTCGATCCCAGGACCCTGGGATCATGACCTGAGCCGAAGGCAGAAGCTTAATGGCTGAGCCACCCAGGCGCCCCGATTTAGCAAATATTTTTGAGCATGTGTCAAATGTTGAACACCATGACAAGCATTGGGGAAACAAGAATGAATGACACAGTGTTTGTCCTCAGAGTGCTCCCAGCCTAGAGGAGGACAAAGAGAAACCATAAACTAAAATGTGACCTTATAAGCAGGCTGAAAAATGTGTCTATGCATTGGCAACACAGAGGAGGGAAGAATTAGGGAAAGCAAGTAGAGAAGGGATAGTGGATAAGATGTCATCTTGAGTGGGGATTTGAAAGCTAAATTCATTAAAGATGGAAAAGTATATAAAGCAGAGGGAAAGCATGAGAAAAGACCCTGAAGTGTGAAAATGCATAGATCTCTGACATCTGTCCTAAATCATTAGCTCACCCGAGAGAGAAAAGCACAGAGTCATGAGAATATACATATGTTTAACTCTGTTTTAGTAATAATTATTAAGTGGTTATGTAATTAAATCATTAATAATTCACTATAACTCTCCATCTTTTGTGAAGTACTTTGCTGCTATTTTGTTGGCTATTCCTGAAGCTCTCCTTAGAGGCTAGGAATATCATTGATATCTTACAGATGAGGAAACAGGCATGAAATGTTTTGGAGACTTTCTTAGTTTACAAAACAAGTCTTATGTACGAATCAAGCTAGAATTAGTTGATACCATATACCATTTGAATATACAGAACCCTGTCTGAGTAAGCAGTAAATGAAGAGATAAAAAGTTGGGTTTTTGTTTTATGACTACTATAATCTTACCGAAGAAGATCTCTTAACCTTCCTAAACCTTATTTTTGTGATTTGTAAGCTGAGGTTAATAATATCTGCCTTTGATCCTCTTTTCACAGACCTTGAAAAGATAAACAATAGAGCATCAATGTGCTGCTTTGCAAGCAGAAACAAACCACAAAATAAACACAAGACCCTTCATTATCCCTAGCAGTAAAACGCCACACCAAAGCTGGAGCATCAGAAGAATAGCACGGCTGCTTTCAGAGAAAATAGAGGAAGATATGGCTTCAAATGTACAGAACAAGAGGTGGGAAATTATTTTAATTTAATTTTCTTTTAAAAGAACAGCTTAGGGGCACCTGAATGGCTCAGTTGGCTATGCATCCGACTCTTGATTTTGGCTCAGGTCATGGTTTTGGGGTTGTGGGATTGAGCCCCGTGTCAGGCTCCACACTCAGCATGGAGTCTGCTTGTCCCTCTCCCTCCCCCTGCTTGGGCTCTCTCTTTTTCTCTCATAAATAAATAAATAAATAAATAAAATCTTCTTAAAAATCTATTAAACGGGTACCTGAGTGGCTCAGTCGTTAAGCATCTGCCTTCAGCTCAGGGCGTGATCCCACAGTCCTGGGATCGAGCCCTGCATCGAGCCCCGCATCGTGCCCTGCATCGGGCTCCCTGCTCCATTGGGAGACTGCTTCTTCCTCTCCCACTCCCCCTGCTTGTGTTCCCTCTCTTGCTGGCTGTCTCTCTCTCTCAAATAAATAAATAAAATCTTTAAAAAATATATCTATTAAAAAGAGGAGAAGTAAAAAAATTAAACACAGAATCATCAGTATGATCCAGCAATTCCACATCTGAGGATGTACCCAAAAGAAGTGAAAGAAAGGACTCAGACAACATTTGTATACTAACATTCATGGCATCACTACCCATAATAGCCAAAAGATGGAAGCAAGCCAAGTGTCCATCCACGGATGAATGGATGAACAAAATGTACACACACACAATGGAATATTAGTTGACATTAAAAACAGGGACGCTCGGGGCGCCTGGGTGGCACAGCGGTTAAGCTTCTGCCTTCGGCTCAGGGCGTGATCCCGGTGTTATGGGATCGAGCCCCACATCAGGCTCCTCTGCTATGAGCCTGCCTCTTCCTCTCCCACTCCCCCTGCTTGTGTTCCCTCTCTTGCTGGCTGTCTCTATCTCTGTCGAATAAATAAATAAAATCTTTAAAAAAAAAAACAGGGAAATTCTGACACTTACTGCAACATGGATGAATCTTGGAGGCACTATGCTTAGTGAAACAAGGCAGTCACAACAGGACGAATATTGTGCGATTCCACCAATATGAGGTACCTAGAGTAGTCAAATTCATGGGCATAGAAGGTAGTATGGTGCTTGCAGAAGGTTCAGGGAAGGAGAGATGGGGAATTAAGGAGTTTCAATCAAGGATAATGAGAAAGTCCCGGAGATGTTTGCAGAACAATGTGAATATGCTTAATGCCATAGCACTGCACACTTGAAAAGGTTAAAAGGTAAATTTTATGTTCTGTATATTTTACCACAATAAAACCTTCAACAATCCCCCCCCCAAAAAAAAAGAGAAAGAAAAAAAAAAGCCTTCACTGAATTTGTATCCCAGGGATCCAAATTGTGTTCCGGTTCAATTTCCAGGAGTTATATGATATTGGGTAAGACGCAGAGCTGCTCCTCAGAGTTCGTTCCTATCTATAGAGATAATAATACCTACCCTATACATCATAAGGCTTAAATGTAGACATTTTATAAACTCCAAATTCTGTACAATGTAAAATATTGCATACCACCTCCCCGTAAGTTTTGGAAGTGAGTGATTTTAGAGGCAGAGAAAGCGAGGCCCCAAGAAGGCTGTGAGGGCAGAGGGAGAACCAGGACTCAGGGCACCTCTGTTAGCTCCAGCACAGCCTGTGCCTGACCTTGGCTGTTACTCTGGGTTCTCAGGAAAGCACAAAGTAAAGCCATCCACATGCAGGGTAACGGTGCCCACTCACTTAGCAGTCCTTAGACAAGTTCACCTCAGTTTGGTAGCGCCAGGAATTTAATGATAGAAAACAGAGGAGAAGAACAAACATTTAGTGGGGACACTTGGAAATAACAGTCCTCTTGTTTACCTGGATTTTCTTTTATTCCATAAATTATATCTTTCACCCATCCCAGTGGACCCACCTCAGTTCACTTAATTTCTTATCCTGAAGAATGTTCTTATTGTCTTGGCTACTAAGGGAGAAAGACTTCCTTTGGGGAAAGACGGTGAGCCGTTTTAGTGCTGAGGCTGGGAGGAGGGCAGGGGTAAGTGTGTCTCCTCTCACTGTGTGGCTGGAACAGTCTCTTGTCAGTCAGTCAAGGGGCTGAGAGACTTAGGTGTGGCTCCACACCTGCACTGACCTTCTCATCCCCAGGCAACCAAACCAAGTCATGTTTAATGTTCCAACTTCAGGAGCAGCTTTTGATTTCTAAGGAGTAGGGGTGGGAGGGGAGGGGGGACGTCTGGCGCAGCTGAAAGATACCATTGTATGTGTGTGATGAACTCTACTCACGAATAGCTCCGACGGGGAGCTGCTAAAAATCTTACAGATCAAGATTCAAGATTTAAAAAATCTTAAAAATTAAAAGAAATCTTACAGATCAAGATTCAAGTTTCAAGATTTAAAAAAAGTGTTTTCAAACAGAGCCTGAATCCATTTTGTGGGGTCTCCGACTGGACCCACAGTAAGGATTTCACTCAATTTTCCTCATGTTGAGTTTGCACGGGTGAGGGCCCCAGTCAGTCTGCTCAGAGACCTTGGTGGTAGAAGGCGCAGCCAGGAGAGCCAGCCAAACCCGCTGGAAGCTGGCCCTGCCACAAACGGAGCCAGGGGTTGGATTATTCCTGCTGGAATTTTCTTTTTCTGAAAGCCTGGAATGTAGTAAGAATACGAAGTCCTGGAGAAGATACATCACCCAGAACCTACATTACCACTAAACATGAATCATCATCTTCCTCATCTTGGTGGCAAAGCTGTCACTGGAGCTATGAGTGGTGGTAATATACTAGACATATACCAGTTGATACTACCAACCAAAAACTAGTCAACAACAACCACAGAGTACTCTTTTATTGAAATAGCAGCCCTTGATATTTAGTTTTGCTCAGAGTGTGAGTGGAGTGGGCATGGGGAGCTCGGAGTGAAATGTGGCATTAAACTTTCATCCCTGTGGGCCTAATAAATGCACTGTGCAGTATTAGGAGCAAACTGGACGGTCCTACACAGGAATACAACCAAAGAGTTAAAGACTTTAAAAAGTACAGTTTCTCCTTCTTTCAGAATCTCTGATTCAGACACCTCCCCTAAAAAAATTTGAACAAGAAGTATTTCAAAAAACTGTTTATATGGTTGGATACACAGGGATGTAGTAAGTCAAGTTTGAAAATTTATGTTATCAGGGTAGTCAACTAAAATACTAGCATCCTAAATCCTATTAATCCTTACCTAGTCTTGTTTCAACTTCCATTTTTTTTAAAAGATTTTATTTATTTATTTGACAGAGAGAGAGAGAGACAGGCAGCAAGAGAGGGAACACAAGCAGGGGGAGTGGGAGAGGAAGAAGCAGGCTCCCAGCAGAGGAGCCCGATGTGGGGCTCGATCCCAGGACTCCGGGATCATGTGCTGAGCTGAAGGCAGACGCTTAACAACTGAGCCACCCAGGCACCCCTCAACTTCCATTTTACCTCCTTAATTTTGTAAATTCACTTTAAATCTGATTTAATTTTTTTAATGAAAATCAAGTTGGTGGCTCACATAGAATATTCACAACATAGACCACATATTTTGTACCATATGAAAATAAAAAATATAATTTATCAAAATTTGTGAGATGCAGTGAAGGCAACAATTAGAGGGAAATTTATGGCATTGAATACATATATTTAGAAAAGAAGAGCAATCTAAAATTGATAAACTAAACTTCCATCTTAGGCAACTAGAGAAAGAAGAGAAACTTAAGCCTAAAGCAAGCAGAAGAAAAATAATGAAAGTTAAAGTGGAAATCAAAGAAATAAAAAAACAGGAAGTCAGTAGAGAAACCAAACGCTAGTTCTTTGAAAAGATTAATAAAACTGATAAAATTCTAGCAAGGTTAACCAAGAAGAAAACAGAAAAGACACAGATTAATAATACCAGAATGAAAGAAGGGTCATCACTACTGATCCTATGGATATTAAAATGATAATTAAGGAATATTATTTACAACTCTGTGCTCACAAATTCAATCACCTAGATGAAATGTGCTAATTCCTTGAAAGATATCAACTACCAAAATCAATACAAGAGAAGTAGATAATCTGAGTGGACCCACTTACTCATCAGAGTGCTCCAGAGAAACAGAACCAATAGGATGTGTGTATGTATATAATTTATGTATATATTTAATATGTGTATATGTATTATATCTATCTCTGTCTATATCTACGTGGAAAGAGATTTATTATAAGGCATAGGATCACATGATTATAAAGACTGGTAAATCCAAAATCTGTAGAATGAGCCAGTAGTCTGGAGACCCAGGAGAGTTGATGTGGCCATTCCTGTCCTAAGGTTGTCTGCTGTAGAACCAGGAAGAGCCAATGTTGCAGATGAGGCCTAAGGGCAGTCTGCCGGAGAATTTTTCTCCTCTAGAGGAGGCCAGTCTTTTTGTTATATTTAGGCCTTCAACTGATTGGATAAAGCGCACCCACATTATGGAAGTCAATCTGCTTTATTCAAAGCCCGCATATTTAAATGTTCATTTCATTCAGATACACCAGAATAATGTTTGACCAAATACCTACCCCATGGCCCAGTTAAACTGACACAAAATTAACCATCAGAGTCTATAATTGCTGAAGAGATTAAAATGTTAGCTAATAATCTTGAAAAAAAGAAAGCATCAGCCCCAGATAGTTTCACTACTGAATTCTACTAAACATTTAAGGAAGGAATAATACCAATTCTCTATAATCATTCCAAAAAATAGAAATGAAGGGAACATTTCCCAAGTCATCTTATGAAGCCAGCATTATCCTAATTCCAAACCAGTAAACACATCACAAAAGGAAAATTAGAGACCAATATCTCTTATGAACATAGTTGCAAAAAGCCTCAGCAAAATACTTGCAAATCATATCCAATAATAAGAATGGATCAAAAAAATCTGAAGTAATAAACAGTTACAGCAGTTTTATCCAGCAAGTTTGCAAGATATCAAGTTCCTTTTTTTAAGGTTTATTTATTTATTTGAGAGAGAGAGCGAGAAAGACAGCAGGGTAGGGGCAAAGGGAGAGGGAGGGGGAAAGAATCTCAAGCAGACTTCCCACTGAGTGCAGAGTCCCATGTGGGACTGCATCTTACAACCCTGAGATCATGACCTGATCCAAATCCCAGAGTGGGATACTCAGCTGACTGAGCCACCCAGGCACCCCTGCAGGTACCAAGTTAATATACAAAAGCCAATTGCTTTCCTGTATGCCAGCAACAAAATTCAAAACAAATTTGACTTTAAAATTAAAAACATATTTCCATTTACATTAGTACACCAAAAATGAATGAAATGAGTGAAATGAAACACTCGGATATAAATCTAACAACAAAATATGTCTAGAATCCATAGAAAGAAAGCTGCAAAACTTCTGTGAGAAAAATTAAAGAACTTAAACAAATGGAGAGATAATCCATATTTATGGATAGGAAGACTCAATATTGTCAAGGTGTCAGTTCTTGCCAACTTAATCTAGATTTAATGCAGTCCAATAAAAATATCAGCAAATTATTTTCTGGATATTGACAAATTGATTATAAAGTTTATATGGAGAGGCAACAGCCCCAGAATAACAAACACAATATTAAAAGAAGAACTGACATATTTTCCAACTTTAAGACTAAACTAAGTAGTCAGGGAAGCATGGTAAAGGCAAAAGAATGGGCACATCAATCAGTGGAACATGATAGAGAACCCAGAAATAGATACATACAGATGTAGTCAACTGCCAAAGCAAAGGAGTAAGGCAATTCAATGGAGAAAGGACAGCCTTTTCAACAAATGCTAATGAAACAACTGGACTTTCCTATTAAAAATAAATAAATCTAGGGGTGCCTAGGTGGCTCAGTTGGTTAAGTGTCTGCCTTCAGCTCAGGTCATGATCTTGGGGTCTTGGGATCAAGCCCTGAGTTGGGCTCTCCACTCAGCAGAGAGTCTGTTTGTCCCTCTGCTCCTCACCCTGCTCGGGCTCTCTCTCTCCATCTCTCAAATAAATAAATAAATAAATAAATAAATAAATAAATAAATAAAATCTTTTTAAAAAATAAAGAAATCTAGATAGAGAAGTTATACCTTTCACAAAATTTAATTCAAAATGGACCATAGATATATGTAAATGACAAAACTATAAAATTCCTAGAGGATAACGCAGGAGGAAATCTTGATGAACTTGGGTTTAGCAATGTGCTTTTAGATACAACACTGAAAGCATGAAACATGAAAGAGAAAGTTGACACGTTGGACTTTGTTAAAATTAAAATGTTCTGCTCTGTGAAGGACACTGTAAGAGTGAAGACACAGGCCAGAGACTGGGAGAAAATATTTGCCAAAGACATATCTGATAAAGACTGATACCCAAAATAAACAAAACATCTAAAAGCTCAACAATAAGGAAACAATCTGATTTAAAAATATGAAGAGACACCTCACCAAAAAGGATGTATAAAAATCAAGAAAGCCTATGAAAAGATACCAAACACCATGTCATTAGAGAATTGGAAATTCAAACAACAATGGGATACCATTACACACCCATTACAATGACTAAAATCGAAACATACAAGAACTCTCATTAGTTGCTAGTGGGAGTACAAAATGGCACAGCCACTTGGAAAGGCAGTTTGGCAATTTCTTACAAAACTAAACGTAGTCTTGCCATGCCGACCCAGTAATTACACTCCTAGGTGTTTACTCAAGTGAGTTGAAAACTTATGTCCACACAAAAAGCTGTGCACAGATCTTTATAATCAGCTTAATTCATAAATCCCCAACGAAAAGACACGAAGGACCCTTAAATTCTTATTGTTTGGTGAGAGAAGCCAGACTAAAAAGACTGCATGCCACGTGATTCCAGCTATATGACATTCTGGAAAAGGCAAAACTATAGAGACAGTAAAAAGATCAGTGGTTGCCAGAGATTCAAGGGGACGAGGGGAGGAATGAAATGAGTGAAATAAGGGTAACTAGACTCTTCTGTATGATATTGCAATGGTGGATATATGACAGGGTGCATTTGTCAAAACCTATAGAACTGTGTGAATAAAGCTTAACCTTACATTAACATAAAACATAAACCCTAATGTAGGCTTACTTAAAAAATCATTTAGGGGGTGGAGGTTGCCAGAAAAGAGTGCAGACTGAGACTCTAGCTACATCACAAATGTATGAAACCACCTCACTGAAGAGGGCTGAGGAAAATGTGCTGATCCAACTAACTTGGAAATGAATGGAGTCTATTAATTAAAGGCAAAAGAAACTGCACAGAAACATTGTACTTTGGCCAATAAAGTAGCTCTCTGCGGGGTGGAAGTTAACAATCCTGATATTGCTATCCGTGTACACTGAAATCGAACAATTAAGTAAATCAATGGCTAATGATGGTGAGCCAGGTTTCTCACCGTTGGAGTGGGAGTCTGCAGATAAGCAACAGAGATTGTAATGATCCACGTGGTAATGACTTAGAGAGATCAATAAGAACTGAAGTTTACTTTAATATAGATGGTTACACATAGAAATATTTATAGATGTGTTTATATATGTGGATTAACATACCCACATATATTCCTTTGCTCTGTCAGCCAAGAGGACCTCAAACAAAGAACACTCCGGGAGCAATGAACACACGTAGCACCCAGAGCTTGGTTTCTAATACCATTCTCCAATAAAAAGAACCAGTGCTCATTGGAGAAATGGCTGATTCTAGGACTGAGGCAAGAGATATATAAGATGAGCTTGTCGTTCCAGAAAGCACAGAAATGCTCAAAAACAAACACACACCAGTGATGGAGGTATGCCAAAGTGACTGGGCCCAACTGAAAGAGCTTCCAACAGCCAAAGCTGGAACAAGTTAAGCAACAAAATAAATAAAGTAGTATTGGATTATAACTCAAAGTATAAAACTAATATCCATGAGTCCATGACGATAGAAAAATGACTGAATAAATTAATAATGGGGAGAATAGACAAATTGGCGCAGAAGAATTCCAAATAGGTTTGGTGGATACCCCACCGAAGAGAGGGGCAGCACGACCCCCCACTCCTGAAGTGTGGGATGCACAAACTGACTCCCCTCCAAAGAGTAGAGTACAGATAGGAGAATAAAAAAGAGTGACGTTACAGTGGAGGAACCTGACAAACACTAAGTAAGCTAGGTGATCAAAATCAGCATTAACAGTTATAAACCAGGTAGACAGTATGATGTGATAAAAAGACATCTTCCTCTCCAAAATCCATAACCTGTCTAATGAGAAAAACATTAGACAAATGCCAATAAAAGGGCATCCTGCAATATTCCTGACCATCCAAAAGCTGTCAAGGCCATCAGAAGTAAGGAAAGGCTGAGAAACTCACAGCAAGAGGAACTGAAGGAGACACGGCCACTAAGTGTAATGTGGTCTCCTGGATGGGCTCCTGGAACAGGAAAAGGACAGTAGGGCAAAGACTAAGGGGATCTGAGTAAACGATGGACTTTAGTTAATAACGATGTATTGACACTGCTTTATTAATGGCAATAAATATTCCAAATTGATGTCAGAAGATAAAAATAGAGCAAACTGGGTGCCAGGGGTGGGCTAATATGGGACCTCTCTGTACTAGCTGCTCAATTTTCCCATACATCTAAAAAAAACAGTGAAATATTGAACTGTTGGCTTGCTGATGTCAGTTCCTTTCCCTTTCTTTAATAATAGGATCGACTCCATATCATTAAAGGCAGGAGAGTTATCCCTCAGTGCCCCACACTGTGACTTTCATTAAACATGAGAGATCATCTGGTCCAATCTCTCATACTAGTAAGGGAAAGTCAGAATTTATGGCCACAAATGAAAAATCCTACATTTGGGGCTTAAGAGAAAAAAGGGAATATGAGAATTCTAATATTCCAGAACTCTAAAATTTCTAACAGTTATAACTAAGAAAGTTAAAAAACTCATTAAACAAACTTCAATTGCGACATTTTCCAAGATGCTCGAGTCTTCATTCTTGTGCAGAAATGAAGGCAATGGAAAGGACTTTAAGTCAACTTCCAGGGGCACAAAGAGCCCTACACTTGACTAAGCTCTATCGAATATACTCCATTTTGCCTTGTTTGCCAAGTATCTGTTTTCTAGGCTCTTTAGTTTGATGTGATTTTGTAGAACTTGGAATCCTATGGGGTTTCTAGAAATATATTGTTCCTTTGTGAAAGGTGGAAACGAAGTCCAGTAGATTTGTAAATTTGTTTCAGGCTGTTGCCCCTGGCTTGGTAAGATGGCAGACTCCAAAGAGAGAAAGAAAACAGAACAAAATACCTGGAATCCTTCCATTCTCTGCAGAGCTTCTGTATTTGTTAGTGAAGGGACTTTAGCAGTCAGTTAATACCTGCATTTTCTAGATGTAGAAACCAAGGCTCAGGAAGTGTACCATTTAGCCCCATCTCAGAGCTAACTAGGAGCGTAATCATAACCCTTGGGACATGATGCCGGTCACTATTTCTGACACCCAACCCAAGGGCTCTTTTCCATTGCCCTACTGTCTCCAGCTGCCTGTGTTTAGGATAAGTATTTAATTAACTTACACTGCTTTCCTTGTGTTGACACTTACAAGCAGGTACCATACCCAGAATCCACACGATACCATCGATAGTGGGAAAGTGTCCTCATGGTTTCAGCTCATGTGTCCAAGCTGTCTTTGAGATAATCCCATTTCTAAAGCGAATGATTAAACAAGGTAGTCATTATCAGGAGTAATGACACCCTACTTCTTAGAGAAATGTTATTATTAAACAGAAGATGGAAATTTACCCGAGATTCAATTTCTCAACATGTCCCCAGTGTTTGAAAGACAGTAACGAAAGCATGAGATGAAATAAATTAGAAGAGTAAATCGCTACTCCCTTCAAAAAGAAAAGCTGATTGCTCTAAGACTGTGCATTCAGGATTCTACATGGCCGATAGCATGAAGTCCGAAGTCCTAATGTGCTGTGTTGGATGATCCTTATTTGTCCTCCAGATCCACTTTTCATTCTTCTTTACTCTGCTCTGTACCCTGGGAGTCTGATTTCCACAACCCACCTCATTTAGCCTTCTTTATTTTTCAGCTTCCAGTTGGGTTTGGCCAATGGGCGGCATAAATAAGAGATGGGAGGGTAAGAGAAGAGAAATGTTGAGTATTTATTCCCCAATGATTGTGTTCCTTTGTTTGAATTCATAGCTCTTGTTAGGCAGCTCCTTTCCATGCTGGGTTCCCATAAATCGGTGGGCAATTTAGCCCCCCCCCCAGCAGATACTTGGCAAACCCTGGAAATAATTTTAATTATTGTCCAAGGAGGGATAGAGGTTGCTACTGGTATCTAGTGAGTAGAGCCCAGGATTGCTGCTACACATCTTACAATACACAGCACGGCCTCTCACAGCAAAAAATTATCCAGTTTAAAACGTCAATAGTGCCGTTGTTGAGAAATTCTGCAACACTTAGTTCTTCCCTTTGTCCTTTTGGTCTTTGATGTGGTATGGCTGCCATTATAGCTAGACCCAGGATGATTTTACCATCCCTTTTTGGTTTCCTTAGCATGTCCACCCCTTTGTAAATATACCCCTCATTAAACTCTTCAATTATTCCTTTTGGGTGCGCAATTTCTGGCAGGGGCCCTGAGTAATTATACATAGCAAACAGAGCCCAACAGAAGACCTGCCTCTGGCCCATCTTTCCTAAATCCCCAGCATCTTATGCTTCAACCATGCCAAGCCACTTAAAATTGCCAGGACATGCCAGGATTTTTTCCAGGTTTCATGTCTTTGTTCACATTGAATTCTCTATTTGGAATGTCTTTTCCCAGCTTCCATTCCAGCTTGATCAACTCAGCCCAAGCCTATCCACAAAGCCTTTTCAGATAATCTCCAGCCTGTGCTATTGTAGGTCAAACTGATCTTTATATTCTTGGGTTTCCATCATACCCTAGGTGGATATATCTTCATAGTACCGATGACTCTCTATTACATACGTTTTCGTGTGTGTGTTTTTTCATTTCTGTGGCTCTACTATATTCCTAGCACTTAGCACTATGCCTGGCACATGACAGACACTCAGCAAATTTTGGCTGTATAAAATCATTCAATCTGTTAATTCAACACCTATTTTTTGAGTGTTTGCTCTATCCCAAACTCTTCTCAGAACTGAGAATACAGCAATGAACAAAATGGACAAAAATCTCTGCTCTCGGGGATTACATTCTAATGGAAGAGACATGGTAAACTGTTTTTTTTTTTTTAATTTTATTTATTTTTTGAAGTTCATTTATATTTTTTAAGTAATCTCTACACCCAACTTGGGAATTGAACTCACAGCCCTGATACTCCTGACTGAGCCAGCCAGGTGCTCCCAGACATGGTAAACTAGATAAACAAATACAATGCAGAGTAGGAAGGGTAAGGGGTATAGGAAGAGTTTGGCAGAGGAGGATGAAACTTTAGGTAGTGCAGCCTGGTCAGGTCTTGCAGAGATAGTGACATTCACAAGGAACATACCAACAAATTGAGTCAAGGCCAGAAGAAGTGGAGCAACATCCTTGAGAATTTTTCCATTTTACAAATATGGAAATTGAGGAGGAGGGTGGACTGGCTCGAGGTCACAGAGCTAGCATGTGCTAAGCTAAGTGGTATGGATCTGATTCTGCGCCAGTCTCCTCTCTGCTGCACCACAGCTGCCTCCCACATGAGCCCAAGAATGGGCACAGCGAGTCTGTGATTTTGCCAATTCCTCAAGAATGCTTTCTTACCCGCCATTAAGTGAAGTTTTTCGATCACCAACCATGAGTCCAAAGGATGTCAGAGAATAGGGGAAAGTCTATCTTCTCTGAACAAGAAGACAGGTAGATACAGTCTCCTGAATGGAAAGAGAAGAAACAACTAGATTATTATCACTGACCTTTGTGCAGTCTCCACATTTATTATAGGGAGGCCTGGAAAAGAGTTAAATCTTTCCTCCTTTCATATTCAGGAAAATCTATCTAACTAGGGTTATTCTTCAATAAATAAACTAAAGATCAGAAACCAAAGTATGTGAAGTGCTCTGATTTCACAAAAGAAAAGTACTAAATTATCACACCAGAGTACTAACGTTTAGTTTTCTCTCTCCGTGAAGTTGGGTTGAGCTTGCTGTCTCCAAGTTTCAGATCCATTAGCCTTGACTACAGGATAGGCAGTAGTAGATATATTTGCTTGCCATTTTCCTTAGACATGGTCCAAAAATCTAAAGAAAGCTTAGAGCTCCTAATGTCTTTTAAGTTTGCTTGATTGTGGATGAGTTGGAATTGCAGCATTAGGTTCCAGTCCAGAACCTGAAAGAGAATTAGGCCAAATAAAAAAGAATCTAGGCAGCAGTTGAGAAAATATATTAACAAAGACCAGTGCAGTTGAGATGCTTCACCACACTGCCTTTGGTCATAAGGGTCGAACTGCATCAATGGGCATGACTGTTTTGTACCTTTAACATGTGGGGTGGATTGGTGGGCATTCTATAGGCTAGCGAATTATTTCTAGGAATTTGGATTATTTTAATATATCAGGAGACTTTATGTTATTTGGAAGTAATAAACATATTAATTAATACTTCATACTTCTTTTCAATGTTTTGTCAGCGACCCCTCCAACACTTTAAAAAGAAGTTTTCTGGGTCTTGAGTATTCTAAGTTGCAATTCTCACTGCTGGCTTCATACGTGTATAAGGACAAGGAAGCAAAAAGACCGGCCAGGGTCAAAAAGAGAAATATGTGTCGGCACTGAAATTGAATTCCTAGATCCACGTCCGGGTGTCCCATTACCAAACAGGAGGAGATAAAGGTGGATACTCTATCCAGGCTGAGTGAGAAGGTGCCATTCCAATGATTTGGGCAGAAATTGAGTTTGCGAAAGTGAAAGTAACATTAGAGGCAAGAAACAAGATAGAGGAAACTCAATTTTCATCATGCAGAGATGAGAACCCTTGGAGGGCATTTGAATGTGTTCTTTTAATATACCCAAGGAAACAAAAATCTCATAAGGTGGGTAAAACTACTTAAAGGTACATCTCTATTTGAAGAAGTCTGTATGTGAAGACAAGGTAAATCAAAATTCTTATTTAAAAACCAAAGATTTCTCTTTCTTTGTCAGACGGACTGGGTTTAGCTTCTAATCTGCCACTGGCTAGCTGTGTGGCCATGGACATATTTCTTAACTTCCTGAAAACTCAGTGGTTAAGATGACCAAATGAGATAATACCTGGAAAGCATTTGTCATTCTTCTTGGCACATAGTATACATTCAATAAATGGTGCCTGCAGCCACTACTCCTGCTAGTCCCCTTCATTTCACTGTGTCTCCACTTACATTCTCATCCTTTGCATTTTATCCAACTACATTATAATCTAGACTGGGAATAATGGAGTCAGAAATTAATTGGACACACCCAATTAATTGTCAGATCAGAGGGTTCAGTTGCCTCAAAACCTGGAGTCCATGTTTTTTGTGCTGTGTTTCTTGTGAAAGAATGTTTTCACTGGAAATGACCTCATCTACTTTTCTAAAATGATGGAGCTCATCTGAACATCTGGTGTGAAACTATAACTACCCCTTAACATGGATTTATTTTTTAAATCTCTACAATTATCTTTTTATCCTTTTATCTCAGAGAGAAGCTATTCTTCCTTTTCCTCTGAAGTTACCTGCCCCTAAGTTTCCAGTATCCTTGAGAAAATTACTCCCAGATTTTCCTTATTCTTCTTTCTCTTTACCTTTAACAAAATCACAAGATGTCTTAAAAATCTTTGTAGAAAGTAATACGTACAAATATCTAAGTAGAAAAAAGAAAGTAAAAAGTCACCAAAAATTCTACCACCTAGAATCACTGCATTAACATATGTGACCGTTATTTCAGACGTCTCTTTATATTTTCATATGGAAGAACAATAAATAGATGTAATTTCTAGAAAAATCAAACTACTTTAAAATTTAAAATAGATTTTTTAAAATTTTTATTTTGTTATATTAGTCACCCATACATCCCCAGTTTTTGATGCAATGTTTCATGATTCATTACTTGAGTATAACACCCAGTGCACCATGCAATACGTGCCCTCCTTACTACCCATCACCGGCTTATCCTATTCCCCCACCCCCCTCCCCTGAAGCCCTCAGTTTGTTTCCCAGAGTCCAGTCTCTCCATGGTTCATTCCCCCTTCTGTTTACCCCCCCTTCATTCTTCCCTTCCTTCTCCTACTGATCTTCCTATTTCTTATACAGAAATAAAATTTAAAATATTAAGCTTATAACACCCAGTTATACACAACTAATGAATCATCGAAATTTATACCAAAAACCAGGGATGTACTGTATGGTGACTAACATAATATAATAAAAATATTATTATAAAATTAAAAATAAGAAAACAAAAAAAAACCCCAAAAATATTAAGCTTATTTTTACTTGAGATTTGCAGACAATATGATATTTTACCATTACTCAAAGTGACTTCAGGCTAATTTTCTAAAAGTCATTCAACAAACTGCCTTACATCAAATTACATCAGCCTGGATAGAGTATCCAGAAGAATTGGATCAGTGAATTAGCTTTGGGAAAATGTGCTTTTAGTGAATTGGTCTATTTCTGCTTGAGCAGGAAGCCAGTAAGTACTGCCTAAAGGAATAGAAGATTAAATACTTTATACAATATATTAAATATACATAATACTTCATACAAAATTATAGTATACAAAGATAACCACCAAAGCAAAGACATAAACCTTCCAAGTAATCAGAAGTATCACACACACATATACACACACAGGGAAAGGACGTCATATAAAAAAAACTTTAAAGCTGTAAAACAGCACAATAATGGCAAAAGTAAACCCAAATATATCTGTTGTAGCAATAAGTGCAAATGAGCTAAAATCACCCCTTAAAAAAAAACGATTGAAATCAGGAAAAAATGATTATAAATGTTTAAAAAATGAAGTTAAACTTCTCCATCTCTTCCCTATCCCAAATAGCCATGAGACCTCCTCTTATGAGCCTCATCAGAAGGCTGGAGATTACTTGCCAGAGAAATGGAACCAGACAGACTGACGCTGGACTTGGGGACACCGGGAACAACTTAGAGGTAAGAGTGACACAAGTCTACTTACTGAGAAGTGAGAACCACCCTCCAACTTCCTTTCTCAAGTCCTGGAATTCTAGCAACCATGCTTAACCCTGGCCCCATCCCACTTGCAATTGGAGAGCTTCTTTCAAATGAAAGTCATTGGTTACAAGAGAGAACCAAGTCTCCCCGAATTACTCCTCAGTGAAGCCCATCAATTTCCAAGCCGCATCACTGCATATTGATTCCCAATCCACCTTCCAGATCCTATTACATATGAACTGACAGCAAAGGATTTGAAGAAAGTGTCTAACACAAAAGACAGAAGAAAAAAGCAACTGAAATAATTGTAAAAATAAAAAAGAAAAGGAGAAAACTTTAAGACAATAATTCAGAGAGATAAGAGAATACATTACATCCATGAAACAAGAACATAAACATACACATGCAGAGAACAAAGAACTCCTTCGATTTACTCATTAGATACCAGAAACTAAGATTTCCCAGAGAATAAGTGAAAGAATAAGAAAACTTTCCCAGATAAAATGGGGTGGACAGGGGAGAAATAAAACATGAGAAAGAAAATTAATAGATTTTTAGGAATTCATGTGCAAATATTTGGACTTCTAGAAAATAAGAAAAGAAAAAAATGGAGGGGAGGAAATGATGAAATAACAAAAAATTTTTATCAAAGAATGTGATTTTCCAGATTGAAAGGGCATGGTGAGTGCAGCAGACTAATGGTAAATGACTTCCCCCTGAGATCGATTGTTGCAAATTTCCAGAACATCAGGGATAAAGAGAAGTTTCTAAAAGTGTGCAGAGAGAACACACGGATGTTTGAAGATCAGACTGGCAAAAGACTTCACAGCATTAGCTCTAGAAGATGATGAAGCAATTTCTTTAAAGTTTTGATGTAGTTATCCCACTTAGAATTCCATATCCAGCCACAGGGTAAATTGTGAGGGTGGAACAAAGATAATTTGAGAACGCAAGCTCTCAAGGGTTTTCCTCCCAAGCACAGTTCTCTAGAAAGTTAATAGGAAGTGTGACCTGACACAATAAAGACATAACCAAGAATGAAGAAGATGTGCAGGCAAAAAAAGGGCTCTAGACAGGAAAGGAATTCCGAGGATAATAATGATGAAGGGAAGGTCTAGGCTGCAAGCTGGCCGGTGCCCAGGATGCACGCAGTCCAGACAGGAGCAGGTCACAGGAATACAGGAGAGACATTTTCAAGAGTCTACACAAAAATGTAGTAGATAGAATACTTGATACATCTGATTGTATTTTACAGAAGTTTTCAGTTCTGGTAAGGGTATTGTATGAAAAATTATACAAAAAGGAGGCAATTTTTAACTCTAGAAAACAAAACAAAGCAAAAAATTGTCCAAGAAGGGAAATTTAACCATTGTGTACGACCTAGCACAGCTGTGAATAGTAGTTACATAGTCAGAATATGATCACTGAATATTGATGTAGGTCCAAATTAAGAGGAAAGAGGGCAGGAGGGGAAATGTATAGTTCTATGTCTGTGTGTGCACGTGGACAATGTGGGTGGGGGGCAGGTTGTAAAAGAGCTAAACCCTCTGCTATAGGAAGTCAATATGTGATCTCCATATCGGAACAATGATAAGAAAGCATCACTTACTGGTACAGAGATAAAGACTGAAAGAAGTATCTGAGAAAGTTGAAAGTTGCTGTTTCAGGGTGATGGAAATCGGGACCAGGGATGGATGGGACAGGCAAAATTTAACATTTGAAAAAGAGTGAACAGTTGGAGTAGTCAGTCAAAATATGTAAGTGAGATGACTTCAAACTTGAGCATCCAGGACTAGAAGGAAGTGTAGCAGTGCTCACCAGATGTTTAGGGAAGATATTGTGACCCCAAAATTTTATCCCCAGTGAAACTTTCAGGTGTAAAGGCAACAAACAAATATTTTTGACTATATAAAAACTCAAGGAGTTAAGATCCCATGATCCCCTTGAAGAGGTCAAACTTTAATCAATCAAATAATGAGTGAAAACCCCACAGTCACAAAATTGACAGAGAACATTTGATGCATTTAATTGGTAAAACTAAAGCAACTTGTGAGGATAATGGTCTGGAACAGACTGTAAATATTATAAATCACATGAAATCACTAAAAAGTTTGCAGAAAGGAGGAGATAAGATGAAAGACAAATGTACAGATTCCCCATCTTTTATGTGCAGGGGTAAAAAGATAACGATAAATTAAGTAATGCAGGTATAATTTTATACAAGGTATAACAATGAACACTAAGAAAAATAACTAGAACAGGTGGTTTGGGCCTAGTGGAAAAGATTCTCTCCTTTGATGGAACTTGAATCTGGCTCCTCTGAGTTCTCTTTCTGACTGGTCTCTGACCTTGGACTCTGTCCACAGCCCATTTAGTCCAGTTTCGGCAAGAATCATGCTGGTTCGGTTTTGAGAAAATCCTCCACTCTTGATATTTGATCAAACTCCTCATTCTCACACTTGGTATCTTACGATCCTGGCCTGCCCTCAGCAAGAATCCTGGTGAGTTGGTCTAGGAAGCATCTTCTTAGGCTCGAAGTTCCCTCTTAGGCATTTTCCATCTAGTGACGACCTCCCTGCTCCTTGGCTATCAATTCTCACTTTTCCTTATTGTGTTTGGAGTTGAGCCTGTTCTCTCTCCCCTAGCATTAAACTTATTGTAGCAGCCCCCCTGAATAAAATTGGCCTCACTGTCTTTAACTGGTATGGTCAATAATTTTTTCTTTAACAGTCGAACATAGGGAAGAAGAGAGAGAAATATGCTAATTTTACCATTACTTAGAGTGGCTTCAGACCAATGTTCTAAAAGTCATTCAACAAACTGGCCTTACAGCAAATTGACTTTTGGTGAATTGGATCAGTGAATTAGCTTTGGGAAAATTTCCTTTTAATGAATTGGCTTGTTTCTGCTTGAGCAGGAAGCCAGTAAATACTGCCAAAGGAAATAGAGGATTAAATATTTTATATAACACTTTATATAGGTATATTATATAAAAGTATATAGTATATAAAGAAAACCACTAAAACAAAGACATAAACCTTCCAAATAATCAGAAGTATCACACACACACACAAAAAATGACAGATGTAAACCTAAATATATCTGTCATAGCAATACGTACAAATGGGCTAAAATCACCCATTTAAAAAAATCTGATTGGATTTAAAAAAAAAAAAAAAACAACACCTCAACCATACTCAGGATGCAAGGCCCTCACTACACAGGGGAATTTATTGACAGTTGTGGTGCCAAGCTGCCTGCGTTTAAATCTATATTACTTGGAGTAACTTACTTAATTTCTCAGTGCCTTAGTTTCCTTCTTAAAAATATGGGGGATATTAACTAAAGTTAACTCACAGAATTATTGGGAAGAGTTAGCAAGCTAATTGTGTAAAGCACTTAGAATGCTTCCTGTGACATAATAAAAACTCAATAAATATTATCTCCCTGTTATGACATGAGTCACATATGAAAATCAAATGATTCAGAAAGGTTGAAAATAAGAGGATGGTCAAAGTCATATCCATCAAATACCAACACAAAGAAAACAATGGTTTGATCTTAGTACTGGAAAAGACTGGATTAAGGGGAGGGGATTTAAACAAAGGGCAAATTATAATGATACATGCAACATTAACATTCATAAAGTAAAAAATAAAGATGGGAAATAGAGGGATAAATTGGCAGGAAGCACCAGGGGTAAGAACACCAAGTCAAGATGGTTTCATTGGGGAATCCTACCATCTTTTAAAAATAGGTGATTCCATTTGAGCTGTTCCAGAGCAAGAAAAAAAGAAAGAAAGAAATAAAGAAAACCAAAATAAGTTCCAGATGAATCAAAGATCACAGTGTTGTAGAAGAAAAACTTGGGAAAATTAAAAATAAAATTTCAAAGTGGGGGATGAGGATGAAACCCAAAAGCCCTAAAGCAAGATTAATAAATTCAACTTCATAAATATATTTGTAAATTTCTACATAGCAAGAAGTCAATAAAACATGTCCAAAGATAAACAATTTATTAGAGGAAATATTTCCAATACTTACTGTAGGTAAAGAAACCATTTCTTTAATATGTAAAGCACTCCTACCAGTCAAAAAGAAAGATACATGTTTTAAAAACAAACAACGGTACAAAAAATATGAATGGTCAGTCACAGGAAAGGAAATCCAAATGGATTTTAACATATGAAATGATGTCTGACCCTAGTGCCTTTGACCCAGAACTCCTATGTAAATATGACATATTTATAGGAATAAACTTATTCTGTGGCTGTTTTTAAAAATAAAAAAATTGGGGGTGCCTCTGTGGCTCAGTTGGTTGAGCACTCAACTCTTGGTCTCAGCACAAGTCTTAATCTCATGGTCATGAGTTTGAGCCCCAAGATGGGCTCGGTGCTGGGTGTGGAGCCTACTTTAAAAAAATTTTTTTTTAATTGGAAATAACGTAAATGTCAATTAGGAGAGCCAATGTAAGCCAAATAATCCCCCCACCACCATGATGTCCACATCCTACTCCCCAGAATGTTTCAATGTATTGTATATCAAGAGGGAATTAAGATTGCAGACAGAATTAAGTTTGTTAACCAGTGACCCTGAGATGAATGGAATATCCCGGATTATCGAGGTGGGCCCAATGTAATCACAAGTGTCCTTAAAAGTGGAAGAGGGCTGCAGGCGAGTCATTGTCAGAGTGTTGGAGCATGAGAAAGGCTATGGACCACTATTGACTCTGAAGATGGCTATGAGCAGAGGGATGCAGGCAGCAACTCAAAGGTGAAAGAGGTGAGCAAACTGATTTCCTCCCTTGAGCCTCCAGAAAGGAACAAAGTCCTTATGATACCTTGATTTTAGTCCGGTGAGACCCATTTCAGATTTCTGATCTCCAGAACTGTACTGTAATAAATGTACGTTGTTTTAAGCCACTAAATTTGTGGCATCTTGTTGCAGCAGCACGAGGAAACTAATACTGGGGCTAATTAAAGATGTTATGGTGATCCTTCCAATGGAATACCTCACAGCCTTTACAGAAGAATAAGGAGACTATCCTGGAATGAGCATGGAACACTTTCCTGAATATATGTTAGTTGAAACAAAAGCAAGAAACGAGCGAGTACCTATGGTACCACCACTTGTCATAAGGAAGTTGTAAAATAAAGACATACAAGCAACTGGGAAGACCCATTACTTTCAGGCAGAGAAAGGAGGAGGCTGGGACGGAGATGGCGGGCAGCAAAACACTTTCACGACATAATCCTTTGGTGACTTTTAAATAAATAAGAAATATTTTGTTTAAAAATAGAGAAATGTGATTTTTTACGAAGGAGGCTGTCTTGACTCCCCAAAAGGGTCAAGCTTTTGTAGGATACGCTCTGAAACTCTTGAAAACTTTCTGTACTTCTCCTTCACGACCAGATACAAATGGTCCTCAACCTGTGATGGTTCAACTTAGGATCTTTTGACTTTACAATGATTGGGAAAGTGCTACGCATTCAGTAGGAACTGCATTTCAAATTTTGAATTTTGACCTTTTCCAGGGCTAGCGCTATGCTGTACAATACCCGCTCCTGATACTGGGCAACCAAGCTACGGATCTCAGTCGGCCATGGCATCACACGTGTATATAACTGACACACCGATGAACTTCTCTACCCACATGACCATTCTGTTTTTCACTTTCAGTACAGGAGTCAATAAATTCAGTACAGTAGTCAATAAATTACCCCCACTACACGTAAATTATGTGAGGTATTTAATACTTTACTATAAAATAGACTTGGTGTTAGATGATTTTGTTCAACTGTAGGCTAATCTGAGTGTTATGAGCATGTTTAAGGTAAGCTAAGCTATGATATTCGGTAGTTAGGTGTATTAAATGTGTTTTGACTTGCGACATTTTCAGCTTACAGTGGTTTTATCAAGATGTAACCCCATTGTAAGTTGAGGAAGATCTGTAGTATTATAACCCCAACCTCATACTTTATAACAATATAATACTAAAACAATTAGTCGTTGGTCCCAGAGTATTTATTCGATATCAGTCTTACTCATTAGACTATAAGTTTAGTTTTTTTTAAAAAAGATTTTTTTAAATTTATTTATTTTAAAGGAAGAGCACGAGCAGAGGGACCCGTAGAGGGGGAGTGAGAGGGGGAGGGAGAAACTCAAGCAGATTCCCTGCTGAGCACAGAGCCCGACCAGGGGCTCCATCCCACGACCCTGAGATCATGACCTGAGCTGAAATCAGGAGTCGGATGCTTAACCCACTGAGCCACCCAGGAGCCCCTAGACTGTAACTTTCATGAGGGCAGGGACCGGCTTGCATTTTAATAGTACCTACTACCGTGTCTGGCACATAACAAGTATTTATCGAATAAATAGATGAATTACGTAATGAACACAGAGTCGAATAAAAGGAGTAAGAAAGGCTCGTAATCCAATCGACTACGATGTCCAAAAACCAATAACTAATCCTAAAATGCAAAATTAAGAAATAAGGGCATACGATAAAGAATATTATTCAAAGATCTGTAAATGTCTAGCTATAAATAACTTTACTTCTCCTAGGGAACTCTAGTAAATCACAGCTAAATCTGGTTCTCAAGCTTTCTTTACCCAGAGAAAAAAAAGTTTCAACTGTGTTTCAACTCCTGGTGTTAAGATCCCGGAACTGTGTTCACAGATTGAAGCCATTTAACGCAGGGGTTGCCTTTATACAGCTGTTTGCAGTTTCAGCTGTCAGTGACAGCCTTTCTCTGTTTGCTCTCTCTCCCTCACCGTCTCTGTTTCTCACTGCTTCAGCTTCTCACTCCAACTCTCAGCTTCTTTCTTTTCTTTCTTGATCAGAACATAGAAGCTAAAAGACAGGAAAAGAGGGACCACTTTTCTAACGGTCTGCTGACCCCGCGACTGCCTACAATTAGGCATGGTGTGCCACAGAACAATTCTTCAGAGGGAATGCTGCTCATTTGCCCAGATCATTGTTTTCCTCCTGGGCATCCAGCGAGGCTCTATTTTCCTGGCTCCTTTGCTGTTAGGTGGAGCCATTTAACGGAGTTGTGGCCCATGGAACATGGGTCAGTCATGGGTCTCGAGGCTGGATGCAGAAACCTGGTGAACTCTCGAGCCCTGGAGGATGTGGAAGCCACGAAATTGGAAGCATCCTGGGCTCCTGAGTCGCCATTTGGAAGAAAGCTACTCAGGAGATCCATCCAACCGTGGACACCTGTGTTGGACTGTTTCAGGTCAAAAATCACTTATTATTTTAACCCATCAAAACGTTGGTGCCTTTGTTACAATTCAGAAACTGGTACCTTGAAGTGGGGTGCTGCCATGACATAAACTGAAAATATGGGAGTGAGGTAGGGAATGGTAAGAAAACCGATGGTAGCAGCTAGGATGATGGGTCCTATGCTATAAAGTGGCAAGACACTTCAAAAAATTGTCACTTGCAATAACTTGACAGAAGTTCATGTGCTTACGGAACCAAGCTGTAGAGGAAGTGGTTGGAAATCATTTGAGTGCAGTGTGTGTTGGTTACTGTTAGCTGTCTTTGGTAACGTTTCATAGAAGAGACATGAGTTCAGGAAAGAATTGGCTGGTTTGCAAGCTGAAATGAAAGGAATAAGAAGTGGAGAAATCTGGAGACCTGAAATGTTAGGGGACCAATACATTTTCGATTCCCAAATAGTAAAGGATAAAGCTTTAAGTATTCAAAACAATGATACTCTTCAGTTAAACAAAAGACTCAGCTCTGGGACAAAGACCAAATTAGGAATGTGGCCTCCCCATATATTCTTCGAGATGGACATGGGGTAGCAGCCTTTAAATTGAGGGAGAATGGCTAATTATGAAATAAAGAGAATTTGAGAATTATATGCAGGCAAGAATTTTGGGTGTCTTTAGTGGTACAAGGAACTGGTTAAAGCTGATTAAGTTTTTACAGGAATTTTATTGTCAAAGATAACATGACCATTTAAAAAATGTCTTTGAAATGTAAAACAACTTTTGAGACCAAAAATCAATCTGACACAAAGCCATCTATAAAACTGTGAAGGCCCTAGGGAAAGCATGCTCTCCAGTGCCCCCTTCAGATGCGGCCAAAGAAGATGATGGACAAGATGGAACCTCCAAGAGGTTAGAGATAGAAGCCAGGAAGAACAAGGGACCATGGAGCTCCTATTAGGGAGCTGAGTTAGTGTCTAGATGAACAGCATAGAGAGGCTTCAGAAGGTCTGGACAGTGGGATTTCACAAACTAGCACCTGCTTTGTGTCTTCTTATTCTTCCTAAATAGGAGTTTTTGTTGTGAATGTACCATCCTTGTCCCGTAATTTTTCATTAGGGAGGGGAGAAAGAAAGACTGTGTGGCTGGAGTATAGGAGTAAAGGAGAGCAAGAGGCAAGATGTAGTTGAAGACCTAACTAAAGGACAGATGCAGAAATAATAACAATAAGGAATTAATCCAATTAATATTTCATGAGCCCGGCAGTAAGTTCAACTTTGAACAGAGCTGAGTCTGCAGATCGTAGTTCAGTGTTTGCTTGCTTTTCACTCAAGTTTTGCTCCTTGATTTGTATTCAAGAAAAAACGCATGGAGAAGAAGTATGACAGCTCTGGGTTCAAATTGTGGCTTGTATTGTTTTGGAAGAGCTACTTTTCTATCCATTGATTAAAGAGTTATTTTTAATTTTCCCAAGACTTTGCCCATCACAGTCCAACTAAGACCCATTTTCGTTTCTCGCTCTCCCATGCGTATTGACTGCCTGGATCTTGGACTTAACTTGCCTATGGAGACCCATGGATGGTCTTAATAAACTTCCCTAAGCCTTATCTTCTAAGTCTTCACAAATACTCTGGATTCTGCCTGCTAACGTAAATCTGGGGCATTTACTTTTCTATACCATTTAAACCAAAGCCTGAATGTTTGGCTTTGATATTTTTCTTCTTAGACCTTCAGATCTCCTACGTATTTTTTTACTTTTTTCCTCTTCCCTTCCCCTCCGCTACCAGTCACCATTATCTCTCCTTTGACCTCCAGGAACCTTTCTCTCCTGCCCTCAATATTTTTTGTACATCTCAGTCTTTGTGTTTTGATTTCCCTTGGCTCTTACAATAAAGTCCACACTTCTTTACATGGCCTTTACGGCCCTGAAAATGCATGCATTTCACCTGTAGAGGTGGCAAATATTAGATATTCCAATATTGCAACTTTTTCTTAAAAATTGTAAACGCTTGAAAAAGACTGATTTTTAAAGTGTATTTCCTTCCATAATTGCACAAGAAATGTATAGATACTAGAAATACAAATGAGCAAAAATAAAAATACATATTAAACTAAAACCAAGCAAAAATCCAAAACACCACACAATAAAAATCACTATTAACTTTTTGGCACATATCCTTTCAGATTTCTACCCAAGCAAACATGTGCATGTTTTAAAAAATGAAGTTATAAATCACATATTCCCTTATAATGTTTGTATTGTTTAATATATTATGAAAATTCACCACCATCAATAAGAATAGCAGTATAATATCATTTGGAATGGCCATATGGTATTCCATTGTATGGGTATACCGTAATTTAATCCTCTACTATTGGACATTTGGATTGCTTTCATATGTTGTTATGGTTAATTTTGTATGTCAACTTGATATGCTGTACCTGGATTAAACCTTATTTCTGGGTGTGTCTATGAGAGTGTTTCCAGATGAGATTAGCATTTGAATCAATGGACTCAATAAAGGAGATTGCTCTCCCTAGCATGGAGGAATGTCATTCAATTTGTTGGGGCCCTGAATAGAACAAAAGGCAGAGAAAGGAGGAATTTGTCCTTTTTTCTGTCTGCCTGCCTACTTGGGCTGGGATATCTCCTCTTCTCTTTCTCTGCCTTTTGACTAGGATTTACACCATCAGCTCTGGGCCTTAGGCCTTTGTATTTTGACTGAATTACATCACCAGCTTTTGTAGGCTGCCAACTCACAGATGGCAGATTGTGGGACTTCTCAGCCTCCATAATCACATGAGCCAGTTCCTCACAATGCATGTACGTTATATTACATATATAATATTATATATAATATCTATCTATCCAACTATCTAATATCTCCTCTGTGTCCTATTGTTCTATTGGTTCTATTTCTCTGGAGAAAACCTAGTTAACAGAGTTGATACTGATGCTGTTGATATTACTGTTTTAAACAGATAAATTGTCTCGTACATATATTTCTTCCTAACTCACCTGCTTGTCTTGTTTAGATGAACTCCTAGGTCCTAGGATTTCTTGGATAAGGGGCATGAATGCTTTCCAGTCTTTGCTACATATTTTCTAATTGAACGCCAAGACAGTTACCAAAAAATTGAAACAACTGGTAAGCAGAGATATATAGCAGTGACATCCGAACTTCTGGCCAATGTTTCTCAAACTGAGTGTCTTATCCAATTGTTTGGTTTTCTCCAAAATGTGGTTTCTCAAGATAGACCTCCTGCCTGGCCAGGTGGAAAGCTGAGAGGCTGACTGGGGAAAAGTCCTCTGCCTGCCAGTCTTCCAGCTTTCTGACCAGAGAGCAATCCTACTTACAAAGTGCCCAGCATCTCATGAATATCTCCAGGATACTCTTGCAATATTCCCGGTTCCATTTTGATTAGTCAGCCATTTCCTTGAAATGGTATGAAGTCAAAGGAGGGCGATTGGGATGCCAGCACGGTGACATTAAGAAGTGAAATCACCGATACTTAGACCCTGGAGCTGAGAGCGAATCCAAGAAACTATTTGGACCAATTCTCTGGCTTCTGGCAGAGAAGCGATTCCATTAGCAGAAAAGTTTTAGAAGATAGAGACTGCTTTTGGCAAGGAATGGTGTCTCTCTAGTCATTGTGTTAAGACGAAACAGAAATCACTATACGAGGAAAACAAATTACAACTGGTATGAAAGTGTTCTGCCTGTGAAGGGCTAGCCCAGAGAGTACCCACTGCGTGTGTACAGGGCTTTCCCTATTCAGCACCCGTTTATCATGTGCCTCCAGGGCCACATTCTTTCCTCATAAACTGGAATACAAATTGCCATCGATTCACTTAGCACAGAGGTGTTAAAAGCACTTCTTAAAAGTTTATTTTCTGTACAAAGGATGTTTAAAAAACAAGGGAAAGCTACCATGAACACCATCTTTACACATATATTGCCATTTTAACACAATCACTTTGAGCTTCTTGGTGTGTTGTTGTCTTGTGGGGGTCAATCCAAAAACATTTGGTTTTAATCATAGTATACTGATACAGTCGCTTAGGTTAATATTTTCTCTTACTATTGTTCCATAAAAATTTTCATGTGATTAATAATCTATAACACTATTCTTTTTTAATGATTGTGAAATATCATAATTAACCCAACCATATCATGACCTATCCAATCTTTCCCAATTTTTTGTTTTAAGTAACATGGTGGTAAAATTTTCATACATGGAGCATTCTCTCTACTTCGGATTATTTTTCAAAGGTAGGTTTTTAGAAATGAACTGTCTTATTCAGTGCACATGAATGGTTAAACAGCGTATAGTGAGGATATCTGTTTCACCCCAAAGAGGGGATTTTTCTAAATGAATTCATTTTAGGATATCAATGGGTAGAAGTGGACTGGGACTGTGAAATTATAAAAACAGAGCATGGATAAACTTTTTTTTTTGGATAAACTTTCTAAGTGATATTTCTTATTTGTAAATTGTTCTAGTCACAGATTTTTCTTAATTGTTGTAGCTTGGGAGCCCGCATAGTCTCTTTCCATCGCTGCCGCTCGGTGGGAGGTAGATCTGAGCAGGCACCACCATTGGGCCTTCTTAATCTTTTTGTCAGGTTCTGATCAGATTATAATACACATGTGCACACTCACAGTGCTGGTACTTAGTGAGTGATTAGTAAGGATCTGTGAAATGGAGGAATGAAACAATGTGAATGGGCATTGAACCTGAACAGACGGGGGTTCAAATCCCATTTCTGCCATTTATTAGCTGTGATACTTCTTAAACAGATACGTTGCTGTGAAACACAATAAAAGCTGTGTTCTGGATGAATTCCAGAAGTCAGTGCCAAGTCCTTTTGTAGTTTTCTTATGTGAAACCTTATATTAAATTCTTAAGTAGAAAGAGCAATGCCCAAAACATATCTCAACATGAAATCTAAAGGCTATGGTGTGATATAATAAGAGATTTTTTATGGTAGGAAACCACTGCTTGCTCAGAGGATTTCTGAGAATCAGCTTTTATTTCCTTTAATTGTTGCCAACTCTTATAACTGCTGAACCCTTAAATGCCAAATCACGTAATGACCTCATCTACTGAGGGAGGCAGAAGGAATTGTGGAATGGACACCGTACTTGGTTTTTGATAAGATGAATTACTTTGGCTGGGCGAATAACTGCTGACCTGGGGCACTTCTTTCTTTCTAATGTTTCTATAGCGTCAGCACTTTCCAGGTGCACTAACAGGTGTAGCAAACAAAGGCAACATCTTTGATCCAACTCCATTTCAATCAGGTGAGTTGTTAGGGGGGGTGTTGTGGGGAGCAGGCATAGGAAAGCACATATGACAAGTACTTTCTGAATTCTAAGGTTATTACTAATGGGCTGGTGAACTAGAGCTCTGAAGATTCATTCACCTGCTACAAAGAAGGTTTTCAAAGGAAAGAATTTTTTTTTTTATTTGAGAGAGAGTGAGCAAGCAAGAGAGAGCATGAGTGGGGTGGAGGCGCAGGAGGAGAGAGAGGGAGAAGCAGACTCCCCGCTGAGCAGGGAGCCCGATGCAGGGCTCGATCCCAGGACCCTGAGATCACAACCCGAGCTGAAGGCAGCTGCTTAATCGCCTGAGCCACCCAGGTGCCCCTCAAAGGGGAGAAATTTTATAGATGTTTTGTGATTTCAACCAGGAAAACTTCAGTTTTGTTTGTTTTTTTTTTAAAAAAGTTCATCTTAGTAACACGCAGAAGAGTGGAGTCAGAGTGGAGGAGAAGGCCGAGAGACCAACCTCCTCAGGGTCCAAACAATAAAGTCCAGCCTAACAATCCATTGGTGGCCGCTCACCCCATCCTCCTTCACATGCTTTGCGGAGGAAAAGTGGGTTTAGAAGCTTGGGCAGAACATGGGAACGGCACTTAATCAGGGCCAGACGGCATCTCTGGGAGGCCTGTCGGAAATGAAAGGAGTCTATTTGCCCTTCAGTCTAAGAACCCTTGTGGTACGAGAGCAGGGAGCTCACTGCATCTTGCATCGCTGTCCTCCTCAAAGGTGGGAACTCGGGACCGTGCATGTGGCATTCTTCTCCCCCATGAGCATCACCTCCACCCCCACTCCTTCTACCCTTTGCTTGTTAAGACAGGAAGAGAGCAGTTTGTAAGATGCTGTATGGGTCAGGGTTCTCCAGAGAAACAGCAACATTAGGAAATGTATGTAATGGCACATATCATCTATAATATAAAGGAATATTATATACATACATATAGTATTATCTATCTATTAGAGTCATTGTGTATAATATATAATGTAGAATATATATAATATTCCTTATTCCAAGGAGTTGTGTTTTTTTTTTTTAAGATTTTATTTATTTGTCAGAGAGAGAGAGAGCGACAGAGAGGGAAAGAGAGAGGCAGGCAGAGGGAGAAGCAGGGTCCCCACTGAGCAAGGAGCCTGATGTGGGACTCGATCTCAGGACTCCAGGATCATGACCTGAGCTGAAGACAGATGCTTAACTGACTGAGCCACCCAGGTGCCCCAGATTCTGGGATTCTTCAAAGCATCTTCATTGTCTTATACATATTGAAAATATTCACTGAGCTCCTTGAACTCAAATCAGTTTCTTCAGGTTACTCCTTAGTGAACTTTTCCTCAGATTTCAGTATGCCCAACGCATGACCTTGAAAGATATTACTACTGGGTCCCTTCCTAGACATTCTGGATCAACACATTTGGGAATCCTTATTTTTAACAAAATCTACCTTGGGTGACTCATCTTTTGAGAAACACTGTTCTAGAGCAAGATACAGATATTCGCTTGAGATCTAGCCAAAGAAAAGCTATCTCAGCTCCCAGCTCTGCTGAGAATCTCCCTGAGGAACCACAATGAGGTCAAAGTAATAAGTCACTCTTCCCTCCCGGTGTGTCTAGGACTTCGGGAAGTGTGAGAAGGGTAAGCTTGAAGTTGAGCTATAATAGGTAAAAGCCAGATAGATTTTCTAATATTTCTCCCAACATTTCTTCCGACTTCGTTTAGCCGTAGGTCATAGCCTAGATAACGGAGGCCACTTGCTTCAATCACTTTTAGGCAATGTATATGGCAAAACAAACTGAAGAATGACTATGGCTTCTATATGGTTTACCCACCAGTGGCTAAATGCAACCAAAGATATTAGGCCTTTCTAATAGGATAGAAAGCTGCTGTGTCTCATTTCCACAGACGTCCCTACACCACCATTCATTCCAACCATCCCCGTGGGTTACCTTGTGGCGCTTGTCCATGTAGTAGACACTTGACCTCTACATCTGGGGGGCACAGAAAGCTTTTTGAGAGTATGAACTGTGCCCTATTTACTCTTCTGACCCCAGGGCCCAACACATTGCCAGGCATAGAATACGAGCTCCAAAACACCAAAGTCTTCATATTCAGACGAGTAAGACAGTGAAGGAGCGTCTACTTTCTGCCAGTGTAACATCTGGGAGGACCTCTGATGCAATAGCACGTGTTGATGGCAAATAGTCACTGCCACACACATCATTGTATAAATCAGTGGAAAGGAATTGGCTGGCCACCTTTTGTCCTTCCCAGACCTACAGGAATTTGGGATTAATTATTCCTGATTAATCCCACTATGTTGAATAGCTGTATTTATTCAAAGTCTAAAATGTGAGGAGATTTGCCTTGGAAGAAAGGTTATAAATGTGTATTATTTTCAATTATATTCATGAAGAATGTGGCCACAGACTTGTAAATCACCATTTACTTTAAATGATGCCAGTGTTTCATATTTAAGTCACAAATATGGGATTTTCAGACAGGGGACTCTAGGCATAAAGACATGTATTTTGGCAATACTTGAGGGAGGAGAATCAACCCTACAGTTGTAAGGAATGGGGTGCATTTATATTTAGTGACAGAATTGCCTGAGCAAGTTAGTTGATTTCCATTTTTGGTTAGGAAAAATCTGGTAGAGCATTTCTGGGTTCTTTGATGAAAAGGTGATAGGACACATTTAGAGCATTCCCTCAGTAACAAAAGGGCTCCCAGGACACACAGCTGCTCATGATAGCATGTGTTCAGGGAACAATGAAAATATTACTATTCTTAATAATAAAAAAAAATAATGTTCTTTCTCAGATGCCAAGAAATAGTCAAATGTTTTGGGCCAATTCCAAGTCCTTTTGGTCAGCCTCGTCTCACGCTTTGTGGATGTTCCTTTAGCAGAAAAAAAAAACAAAAACAGAACACCAAACCCCAAACCCCGCCATGTGGACTACGAGGTACACCCCCCAGGAAGAAGAGAGAAGAGGGAGTGAACATACCAACAGTTCCTTGGTTAGGTGTGGAAGCAGCTGTTGAACCTCAAATACAAAAATAAAGGCAAATTCAAAGATCAAGAACCCAGATAGCACTGTATCATGTTTCCCCCAGCTGCATTTGATATCTCCTACCTTCTCTAACATTATTTTATTGCTTTTTTCTTAGAATGAGTGCAAAATGGTCTAGATCCTCACATGACTATTTCTAGAGCAGGTCCCACTTTCTGTCTTTCAGATTCATGGAGGAAACAATTTTATTCTTTTCCCCATCTTCAAGCATCAAACTTGAGTCCTTCTCCAGGATTTCCATCATTGAAAGTGTTCGGTTTCATATACTAAAACAAAGTTAGACAAAGTTTACTTTCAGTGATATCTAATTGTTATATACACAGATATTTTCTACACATTGACAATGCAGTACTGGGAAAATGTCTTAGTAAGTTCCCAACAATAATAAAATGTATTTTGAAACAGTGAGAAGAAGGATGAATTTTCGCAAATAGCTCGACGTCTTCTGGACACACTGACGGGAGAGAGTTATTATATAGAAACGGGAGTTTTTGCAATAGAGAGATCCAAACCAATTTTTCAGGGCAGGTAGAAATTAGAGAAGAAGGGCAAAGTCTCATGGTCCCGGTTACTCTCTGGATTTTTTTTTAAAGATTTTTATTTATTTATTTGGAGAGAGAGATTGAGAGAAGGAATGGGAGGAGGGGCAGAGGGAGAAGTGGACTCCCTGCAGACCAGGGAGCCAATGTGGGACTCCATCCCAGGACGCTGGTATCATGACTTGAGCCGAAGGCAGACTCCCAATCCACTGAGCCGCCCAGGCGCCCCTACTCTCTGGGTCTTTTGATGGTAACTTCTACCAAGAGAGGGTGGAAGAGTTTAGATTTTGGAAACTGGGAAGATATCTCACTGTTTGCTTGGGTGTCGTGGAAATGAAAGGCCCTCTTTAGGGGGCAAGGATGGTGTGCTTTATGAGATGGTCAGCTCTGGGTGAGGCATTTCAATTCTCTCCATTTACAAGCTCAACAACAGTGTTTCCCAAATACAATGTGAGCAACTGTGCAACCAGATGGATATTTTTATTTTAATAATGATCCAAGTTTAGTATCTATCAGAAAGATGTAAGTAGCTTCTCAAACCTGTGACTTCATGAATATTACAATTTAGGAAGAAGCTAAAGTAAAGAGAAAGGGAGTTAATTTAATAGAAAACAATACATAGATTTAAAAAATCATGAAAGCATATGAATGAAGGAAGCGTGCAAAACACAGTTTCAGAAATTACTGAAATTAATTATTATTATGGTATATTTCTGAGCTAATACACGGGGCCGTCTGTCCTAAATGCAAATGACTGGGGAGGGGGTGGGGAATGAGGCTGGATCTTCAAATGATAGCATTCCGCTTTTCACCTCTTTTTGGAAAGCGATCAGTAGGCAGCACTTCAAAGGCAGTATTGCAGGGTGGTTAAACACGGTGGGGTCTTTGAAGTCAGGGTCTGAATTTGGACTTTACCAATTATTAGGTGTGTGACCTTGGATAAGACACTGCATTTCTCTGAGTGTTAGTTTACAGTCACCCGTGAAATGGAAAGAATCTCTCTCTGTGATGATTATTATAAGGGTTAAAAGAGATAGTGACGATAAAGTGCTTTGCATGCCTGAAAAAGAGGAAGACCTCAAAAATCTCAAAAACGGCTGTTTTAATAGCCTCTGTATCCCTTTCTTGCTTGGGCTTTTTTTTTCAATCTTTTAAAAAATACCTCTAACTGACCTTTCTCACATCTCTACAGACACGACACTTCCTACTGCATACTTTGGTTTCCTATGTTATATTAGTGGAAAAGATCAAGGAAAGTAGACTTAACTTCCAAAGGAACTCCTGATTGCCACCTTGGGTAATCCAACCATGACTGCTTTGTTTTTTATGCATTTTTTAGCTGTTCTGGTTCTATTCGTAGAGGATCCCACATAATCCATCCCCTACTGCCAAAATTCCAGGACGGCTTCGTGATGATCCTTTACCCATTTGATACTTTCATAACAGCGAATCAACCTTGTAACTATGTGACACATTCCTTCATTTGTGGGTCATCCACCTCTTTTGGAAAGACATTTGAAATGGAGTCTTCTGTTTTTTTATCTAGATATAGTGTGCCGATTGCTGAGGCCACCTAATACCAGGGGAGGGTCAAAAGGAGACATTCCTGAAACAGTTCTTTCTGCTGCCAAATTGACCAGCCTTAGCTTTCTAGAGCTGAATCATAAGTCTCATCTGTCTAATGTACGAGGCTAACCTAATAGTAGCCTAACCTACCAGATAACTAAAGCAATGGACTGTTCTATGTTATTTTGACACAGCCCTTTAAACTCCCTGCAGTGTTTTTATAATACACTTTCAATAACAAAGCATATATCAGCATCATCATGTCTCATGATGTCACTCATCGACATGTTTGATCAGCAGAATGCTGTCTTTGTGAAGAGCATGGACTTCACCAGGAATCCCGGCTCTAGTCCCCACTGTGTGACCCTTAGCCAGTTTCTCTGTTTCTCAGTCTCCCCAACTGTAAAATGGGAAGCACATGTAAATGTTTACAAGAGTGTCTGTGTGTGGCCACCCACTTGGGAGCGGTATGAACTCCCAAGCAAAACTCTGATAGAAATGTCAAGACTGCTGATGCCACACACATACCAAAGGGATGTGAAAAGGTTTGTTGTGAGGGAGGCTTTTTGCGGAAGGCATGGCAGGCCTCCCAAGCTGGTCCAAAAAGGTCTTGAGAAAGCAAGGAAAGGAGACTGGCTTGGGGTTCTTATTGTGGGTAGGAGGTGGGGTGGGCTGAGGGCCAGACCTTCTGTGGTACAACTGTCCTACCGATGCCAAAGGACGGAGCACTAGCTTTCTTATCCCCTTGCCCAGATGTGGGGCATAGGGAGGGGTGAGTCTTTAAAGTTGTCAGCAGTAAAACATTAAAAAATGCTGATTTTTTAATACAGTATGTTGCAGAACAAATGGTCCATAAGTGATGTCCGTGGCTGTCTTTACCTTCCACCTGACCCTAACGCTCTCTAGAACATGATAGAAGTTTTGACCCAATAATGAGACAAATCACATAGACTTACTATATAGGCTTGCCAGATAGACCTGCTCGATACTAAAAAGTTCTTTCCCTTAAACCTTACCTATACCACGGATTTTTGGGTCCTTGGGTGCCATCTATTGCCAAATAGAGCATCACCCTGAATGTGTTCAAAGTCCTATTATTTGATTATTTGACATGGGAGTACTTCCTTATTGTTTGCCATATGATAACTTCTTTGGGGAAAGGAATGTGTCTTCTACATAATTATAAATTCAGAGACTATTCTGGGCACACACTAAAAGGCACACGAATGATTGTAGAAATAAGTGAATTGACTGCTGTTTATATTCAGAGATGACAAGAAGTCCCCTGGTTAATTTGCCAATATCTCTGAGAGTACACAAACCTGTTAATTCCTACATTTGTAGGTGCATATCAAGAAATTGAAAGGCAGGGGCGCCTGGGTGGCACAGCGGTTAAGCGTCTGCCTTCAGCTCAGGGCGTGATCCCGGCATTCTGGGATCGAGCCCCACATCAGGCTCCTCCGCTATGAGCCTGCTTCTTCCTCTCCCACTCCCCCTGCTTGTGTCCCCTCTCTCGCTGGCTGTTTCTATCTCTGTCAAATAAATAAATGGGGTCTTTAAAAAAAAAAAAAGAAAAGAAATTGAAAGGCAATATAAATGACAAGTACAAACTGAGGTGTTGAAGATTAGAGCCAAAATGTGTTGGTCAAGAGGAGCTCGTCTGCAGTGGCCTGTTAAAGTCTAGAGACAAAATTTAAAAAGGCTGTGTTGCTAGCATCAGGTTGAAATCTCAGAGGTGAATTCATACCTTAGAGACAAACTTGATTATGGCAGCATGAATTTTCATGGCAGCATTAATTTAGCCCACCTTAATTAATGTTATATTCCCTAACTAAGAGTCTTTCTTATACATTTTCTGAATGTGTATTTCACAATTAAATTTTAAAGAGGAAGCAGTAGTAAACATCTTGGCAAAGTCTTAAAATGTTTGGTGAACTTGGCCTGTCGGCAGCTGGTTGTTGCTGTGTACTTTGTGTCCTTTTAACCAAGCCCATATTTGAAAGAAAATAACAGATGTTCAGTTAATTATTTTTCCGTGTGTGTGTGTGTGTGTGTGTGTGTGTGTGTGTTTGTGAGTGTGTGTGGCTGTCTTCCAAAGACATCAAACATAAGCTTTGCTTATGTCGTCTTGTTTGCTTCCAGTCTAATCAACTGGCAGTAATAAAATTGTTCCTAGATGGGCGTTTAGAAAATAGTTTACAACAAAGAATTTCAATACAATGTCCATCAGGAGCTAGCCCATACCTCGTATTGTATGCTTTGGAAATAAGCAACAAAGCAATGAAGCTATATAGCTATGGGAATTAAGTAATTAACATTAATGTGCGGATCACTTGGGAGGCTGGCCGATTGGTCTTTCACTTTCAAAAGCTTGGTTCGAGTAGGTACTCTAGTTCATAGGTGTAAATGAACAGAATGATTTCTGCTTTCAATTGATCACAAATCGTCTATAATGTGTATGACTCAGTTTTATACAGGAAACCTTATAGTTGATAAAGTTGTGTATTATACTTAAGGTATATAGCTTCTTTATCCCAGCAGGATAAATATCTTTATAAATGCCAAGGTTATCTATGCAAATTATTTAATCACATCCTTTTTGATGGCATTCACTTGATTAATGCCAGGGTAACAATTATATATATTTTTTACCTTACTTCAAATACCAGGTAAAGAAAAAGGCCTTGCGATAAAGATACTGAATTACTTTTTTACAGTTTCTGTGAAAATTGAGTTTAAAGCCAAGAAAGGAGTTTAAACTAGCAGTTTATCAACAAATACTGAGGTATTGCCATCAACAAATTATGTAATATATCACTTAATTTTTTAAAATGAGAGAAAGATCAGAGGGAATGACTGTCCATAGTCACACAGAAGCTCCAACCAGGAGTAAAACCCAACATCTTTTTTTTTTTAATGATTTTTTATTATATTATGTTAGTCACCATACAGTACATCCCCGGCTTCTGATGTAAAGCTCGATGATTCATTAGTTGCGTATAACACCCAGTGCACCATGCAATACATGCCCTCCTTTCTACCCATCATCGGTCTATCCCTTTCCCCCACCCCCCTCCCCTCTGAGGCCCCCAGTTTGCTTCTCATAGTCCATAGTCTCTCATAAAGCCCAACATCTTGACACCCAGTCTCTTTCTTGTCAAAAGCAATAAATCTGTGAATTGTTTTTATAATTTACTTTATTTATAAACCCAGATTCTACACTTTAATCGGTCGGAATAACAATGTAACAAACAGTTATTTCTCCTTTTCCAATGTTAGAGAGTTGCATTAGTGAAAAATCTGGAACATCCAAACACAGACAGTACCTATATAACAGATTTTCAAATTAGTATTCAGAGACAACTAACCAGCTAATAAATCAATGATACACTTCACTATATTTACTTAGGCAAAGCTAGCTGAGAAGAAGCTTGAATGATTCACCCTTGAGGCTCTCCCTCAAACAGAGGCAGGATCAAGGCTAAATGAGCTACTGTGATGAGTTTGATTTTAGTGAGTTAGTGTTTGTGACTTTAAAGTGAGCACCATAAAAGGCCACATACTTATTTCAATTGATAACTGCCATTGTTTGATAAATATTGGCACTCTTGCTTTGAAGCTCTTTCAAAACTACAAAAAAAAAAAAAAAGCAGAAAGAGTATTGTTATCTTGCTTTCACCACAAATACAATTACCCAGATTAACCATTTACACACATGTATTTAATATGTTTGGTTATTTTCCCTAATCATATCCATCCTAAAATTTTGCCATCATTGAGCACATGAGAAAGAATGAGCTACAGATTCTGAAGAAATTTCTTTCTTTTTTTTTTTAAAGATTTTATTTATTTATTTGACAGACAGAGACAGCCAGCAAGAGAGGGAACACAGGCAGGGGGAGTGGGAGAGGAAGAAGCAGGCTCCTAGCAGAGGAGCCTGAGGTGGGGCTCCATCCCAGAATGCTGGGATCACGCCCTGAGCCAAAGGCAGATGCTTAACGACTGTGCCACCCAGGCGCCCCCCGAAGAAATTTTTTTTTTAAGATTTTTATTTATTTATTCAACAGAGAGAGAGACAGCCAGCGAGAGAGGGAACACAAGCAGGGGGAGTGGGAGAGGAAGCAGGGGGAGTGGGAGAGGAAGAAGCAGGCTCACAGCAGAGGCCCTAACGCCGGGATCACGCCCTGAGCCGAAGGCAGACGCTTAACTGCTGTGCCACCCAGGCATCCCTCCCTGAAGAAATTTCTATTTAAAAAGTTTGGGTGCAGACAGTATAAGTAACGTGTAGGGAATGCCCCACCACACACACTCCACTTTGGATATTTATGTTATCTTTAAAAGTCATATCTTTAATATCAAACAATCAGCAAATATTTATTAACTATGCTACAAAAGTAATATGGCATAATGAAAAGAATTTGGCCCTTTGAGTGAGATTAATCTACTTTACCATCTATTTTGTTATTTTGATAAGTTATTTAACTTTTGGGGTACCTCAGTTGATTAAGCGTCCGAATCTTGATTTCAGCTCAGGTCACGATCTCAGGGATGTGAGATCGAGGCCCATGTTGGGCTCCACGCTCAGTAGGGAATCTGCTTGAAGATTTTCTCCCTCTACTTCTCCCTCTGCCCCTACTCACCGCACCCTCAAATAAATAAATAATTCTTTAAAAAACATTATTTAACTGTTGAGTTTCAGTTTCTTAAATTATAAGATGGGGATAAAGATGCCCATTTTGCAAGGTGTCATGAAGATTAATGAAGAATAATTACTCAAAAGCATCCAGAGCTCAAATGTATCATAGGATAGTTAATTTAAGAAGGCATCTCATTTTAGCCTCAAAACAACCATTCGAGGCAAGTACTATTATCTCCATTTTACAGATCATGAAACTGGGTGCCAGAAAGACTAAGTAACTTGTTCGAGTTTCGCAGCCATCAATCAAACAAATAGATTTGCTTAATCACTACCCCCACACCCCTGCAGGCTAGGTTTGGGGGCAACACAGAAGTAAAAGACACTGGTCTTCCTTAAGATGCTTACAATCTTTAAAACACCATTCTTGAAAACACAGAAACTGAGTTTATGGCACAAAACCAGACTGGCAATATCCTAATTATTCAAAGCCGTATTGTCCAACTGTCCCTTGATTTTTTCCCCTTCCACTTGGACTATATTTTCCTTTTGTTTTTGACACTCTTTAGCATCTCTACGTGCTATAGCAGAGGCGGAATTGAGTTTTGTTTCTTGTACAGAAAGCTGGGTTTAAGAGGAGGAAGATTGGCCAGGATGAAATGCACTTATCTTTTTAAGCAAAAAGATGAAGTCATTGTTATCACGCTGGAATAGGTACCTAGATACGACTTCATATTCAACCAGTCCCCCTGGAAGGCCTTGCCTCCAGGCAGGTTAATGATACTGACACGGGCCAAGTTTCTCCCACTCCATCCCTGCGTAACTGTAGCCCCTTGGATAGTATACAGGACAGACTTGATTTTTATTGCCTTGTATTTGGTCTTCTTTTTTTTTTTTTAAGATTTTATTTATTTATTTGACACAGAGAGACAGGCAGAGAGAGAGGGAACACAAGCAGGGGGAGTGGGAGAGGAAGAAGCAGGCTCCCAGCGGAGGAGCCTTGGTCTTCTTTAAAACAGCTTTATTGAGGTATAATATATAAGAAACTGCGTCCGTTTAAAGTGTAATGTTTTATAAGTTTTGACAAATGTATGCACGTGTTGAGCCATTTGCACAGTCAAGATAAATGAACATATATCCATCAACATCAACAGTCTTTTTTTTTTACTTAAGTTTTTAATTTTAATTCCAGTCGAGTTAACATACAATGTTATGTAAGTTTCAGGTGCACGGGATAGTGATTCAACAGTTCTACACATTACTCAGCCCTCATCACAGTAAGTGCACTCTTTATCCCCAACACCATCAGCGGTTTCCTCTTACGCCTTTTCCCCCCTCCTGGCCTTCCTGCCCTCCCCCTAGCCACAAAAAACACTGATTTTCCTTCTGTCACTATAGAGTAGTTTGCATCTTTCAGAATTGTATCCATATGGAAGACGTATATTGTGCATATTCCCTTGGAGGAGGATGGGGATGTATCCATGTTGCCGCATGTATTAATAGTGTATCCTTTTTTGTTGCAAAGTAGCGTTCCAATGCTGGACTCTACCATGATTTATTTATCCATTTCCTTTTTGCTGGACATTGTGGTCTTTTCAATTTTGGGCTATGACAAAGTTGCTACAAACATTTCTGTGCAAGTGGTCAGAATGCTTTCATTTCAGAATGTCAACTCATTTTAGAATGGTATTAGATAAATACTCAGGAGTAGAAGCGACTCATATCACAGGTAGATGTCTCATTTTGACACTGATGTCTAAAATACTTGTACAATTTTACATTCCCACAGAAGGTTATGAAAGTTCCAGTTATCCCATATTCCCACCAATAGTTGACATGGTCAAACTTCTTAGTTTTAACCATTCTAATAGTTGCAAGACTAATAACGAGGAGCATCTTTTCATGTACTTGTTGTCATTTGGATATCTTTTTTGGTTAAGTGTATCTGCTTTCAATCTGTTCAAATCTTTGGCCTAATTTTTAATTTGGTTGTTTGTTTTCTTATTATTGAGTCTTGATAGTTCTTTATATATTCTGGATACAAGTCATTTATTAGATACGGTAGGCTGAATAATGACCCCACAAAGATGTCCATGTCCTACCTTGGATGGCAAAAGACAATTTGCACATCTGATTGAAGTTAAGGACCTTGAGAACGGGAGCTTACCTGGATTATCTGGGAGAATCCTACGTGTAATCTTAGGAGTGCTTATCAGAGGGAGGCAAGAGGGTCAGTAGGGGAGAAGTCAGGGCTGTGACCACAGCAGGAGAGATTGGTGTGATGTGGTCAGGAGAAAGATGCTGACAGCCTCTAAAGGTGGAGGCATGAAACAAATTTTCCCTTGCACCTCCAGAAGAAACCAGCTCTGTTGAGACCTTAATCTAAGCCCCAAAGAAGACTCATTTTGGATTTCTGACCTCCAGAAATTTAAAAGAATAATTTGTGTTGGGGTGCCTGGGTGGCTCAGTCAGTTAAGCATCTGCCTTTGGGGTCGCCTGGGTGGCTCAGTCGTTAGGCGTCTGCCTTCGGCTCAGGGCGTGTTTCCAGAGTCTTGGGATCGAGCCCCACGTCAGGCTCTTCCGCTGGGAGCCTGCTTCTTCCTCTCCCACTCCCCCTGCCTGTGTTGCCTCTCTCACTGGCTCTCTCTTCATCAAATAAATAAATAAAATCTTAAAAAAAAAAAAAAAAGCATCTGCCTTTGGCTCAGGTCATGATTCCGGGGTCCTGCAATCGAGCCCCGCATCAGGCTCCTTGCTCAGTAGGGAGCCTGCTTCTCCCTCTCCCTCTGCCTGCCGCACCCCCTGCTTGTGCTCTCTCTTTCTCTCTTTCCCTCAAATAAGTAAATAAAATCTTTTTTTTTTAAAAGAATAATTTATGTTGTTTTAAACCACTAAATTTTTAGTAGTTTGTTACAGCAGAAATGGGAGCTAATAAATCAAATATCTTCTTTGCAAATATTTCCCCCAGTTTGTAAAACTTGTCTTTTCATTCTTGATTGTATCTTTCAAAATGAAGGAATGTTCAATTTTTTCCCAGTTTCACTGAGAAATAATCAGCAAACATCACCATGTAAGTTAAAGGTGTACAACATAATGGTTTGATTTAATATATTTCAAAACGATTACCATGATAGGTGTAGTTAATATCTACCATCTCATAGATACAATAAAAGGAAAAGGAAAAAAATTTCTCCTTGTGGTGAGAATTCTTGGGATCTACTCTCTTAACAACCTTCTTGCACACCATATACAACAATGTTAGCTATAGTCACCCTGTTGTACATTACATCGCCAGTACTTATTTATCTTGTAATTGGAAGTTTATGCCTTTTGACCACCTTCCTCCAATTCCCACACCTTCCACCCCCCCCACGTCTGGAACCACAAATCTGAGCTTTTTCTATGAGTTTGGTGTTTTGTTGTTGTTATTGTTGTTGCTTTTGATTCCACATATAAGTGAGATCGTACAGTGTTTGTCTCTCTCTGTCTGACTTATTTCACTTAGCATCATGCCTTCGAGCTCCATCCATGTTATCACAAGTGGTGGGATTTCCTTATTTTTTTTTTTATGGCTGAATTATATTTCATTATATATATATCACATCTTTATTCACTCATCCATTGATGGACTCTTAGGATGTTTCCATGTCTTGGCTGTTGTAAACAATGCTGCTATGAACATGAGGGTACAGACATATTTCAGGTCTTTATTTCCTCTGGATAACTTCCCAGAAGTGGAATTGCTGGATCTTATGGTAGTTCTATTTTTAATTTTTTGAGGAACCTCCATATGGTTTTCCACAGTGGCTGCACCAACTCACAGTCTCACCAGCAGTGAGCGAAAGATCCGTTTCCTTCACATCCACACCAGCGTTTGTGGGGTCTTATCTTTTTCATGATGGCCATTCTAACAGGCACAGGGGGATACCTTAGCGTGGTTTTGATTTGCATTTCCCTGATGACTACTGATGTTCAGCAGCTGGCCATGTACCTGTTGGCCATTCACATGTCTTCTTTGGAAAAATATCTACTCAGGTCCTTTGCCCATTTTTAATTGGATTATTTGGTTTTTTGCTATTGAGTTGTATGAGTTCTTTATATGTTTTGGATATTAAACAGTTATCAGATATATGGTTTATAAACATTTTTTCCCATCCCATGGCTGTCTTTTTACTTGATGGTTTCTTTTGCTGTGCAGAATCTTTTTAGTTTGATGTAGTCCCACTTCTTTATTTTTAATTTTGTTGCCGTGCTTTGGGTATGATTTCCAAAAATTCATTACCAAGATCCTTGTCAAGGAGGTTTTTTCCCCTTGTTTTCTTTCAGAAGTTTGATGGTATCAGGTGTTATGTTTAATTCTTTAATCCATTTTGAGTTAATTTTTGTGAATGGTATAAGGTAGGGATCTAGTTTCATTCTTTCACATGTGAATATCCAATCTTTCCAGCACCATTTATTGAAAAGACTCTCTTTTCTCCAGTGAGTATTCTTGGCTCCCTTGTCAAATATTATCTGACCATATGCGGCTGAGTTTATTTCTGGGTTCTCAATTCTGTTCCATTGGTCTATTCATCAGTTTTTATGCCAGTACCATACTTTTAAAATTACTATAGCTTTTTAGTGTGGCTTAAAATCAAGAAGTGTGATGCCTCCTGCTTTGTTCTTTCTCAGGATTTCTTTGGCTATTCAGGGTCTTTTGTGGTTCCATATAAGTTTTAGGAGTATTTTTTTTTTCTACTTCTGCAAAAAAAATGCCATTGGAATCTTGATAGGGGTTGCATTGAATCTATTGATTGCGTTTTTTAAGTGAAGCCCTATTTATCAATTTTTAAGGTAGTGTTTTGATATCTAAGAAATCTTTATCTAACCAAGGTCACAGAGGAATTTTTTCTATATGTTTCTCTGAGGTTTTATGCTTTTATGTTTTACATTTGTCTATTGCGCTTAATTTTTTTCTTAATTTGAGTGTAGTTAACATACAATGTTACACTAGTTTCAGGTGTCCAACACAGTGATTCGACAAGTTTATGCTCACCACAAGTGTCGCTACCATCTGACACCATACAATGCTACTACAATATCATTGATTATATTCCTTGTGTTGTACCTTTTATTCCTATGATTTATTCATTTCATAACTGGCAGGCTGTATCTCCCATTCCCCTTCACCCACTTTGCCCATACTCCCAATAACCCCCCCACCCCAGCAGTAATCAGTTTGTTCTAGTATTTATAGCTTGATTCTGCTTATTGTTTGCTTATTCATTTGGGGTTTTTTAGATTCCACATATGAATGAAATCATATGGTGTTTGTCTTTCTCAGGCTGACTTATTTCATTTAGCATAATACCCTCTAGGTCCATGCATGTTGCTGCAAATGGCACGCTCTCATTTTTTATGGCTACATACTATGTATACCATGTCTTCCTTACCCATTTATTTATTAATGGACACTTAGGTTGCTTCCATATCTTGGCTATTGTAAATAATGAACATAAGGTCACATGTAAATTCCCAGTAGTGGAATTACTGGATCATATGGTAGCTCTATTTTTAATTTTTTGAGGAACCGCCATACTGTTTGCCACCATGGCTGAACCAGTTCATATTCCCACCAACAGTGTACAAGGTTTCCTTTTTCTCCACATCCTTACCAACATGTGTTATTCCTTGTCAGGTCTATTATACTTTTTAGCTAATATTTGTATATGGTATGAGGTATGGATCAAAGTACATTTTTTGGCATGTGAAGATCTAATGTATCAGTACCTTCTGTTGAAAAAACCATCTTTCTCCACAGAATTCCCACTGTATCTTGTCAAAAATTAGTTGTCCACATATATGTGGGTCTATCTCTGGAATCGGTATTCTTTTTTTTTTTAAACATTTTATTTATTTATTTATTTGACAGAGATAGAGACAGCCAGCGAGACAGGGAACACAAGCAGGGGGAGTGGGAGAGGAAGAAGCAGGCTCCTAGTGGAGGAGCCTGATGTGGGACTCGATCCCATAACGCCGGGATCACGCCCTGAGCCGAAGGCAGACGCTTAACCGCTGTGCCACCCAGGTGCCCCTGGAATTGGTATTCTCTTGCACTAATCTATATACCTATCTTTATGGCAATAACACTTTGTCTTAATAACTCTAGCTTTTTGATAAGTTTTGAAGTCAGATATTGTTAGTCTTCCAACTTTGTTCTTTTTTTCAAATTGATTTTGGCTTTTCTAAAACCTTTACATTTTCATATGAATTTTAGGATCAGCCTATCAATTTGTATAAAAAAGCCTTCTGTGATTTTGATTGGGGTTGCAATGAATCTATAGGTAAATTTCAGGAGAACTGACATTTTAGTAATATTAATTCTTTTGATTCCTAAATATGGTATGTCTTCACATTTTTTAAATTTACTTTTTTCCAATAATGTTTTGTAATTTATAGTGTATAAGACTTGAATATCTCTTGTCAGATTTAAACTCAAGTATTTCATAATTTTTGGTGCTATTTAAATAGTATTTAAAAAATATTTCAATTGTCAATTGTTCATTGCCATAGATAGAAATAGAATTGATTTATGATTTTGATCATCTATCTTGCAACCTTGGTAAACGTACTCACTAGTTTTACATACACGATGATGTCTTTTCCAAATGAGAGCAGATTGAGTTCTTTTATAATCTGGATGTCTCTTTATGGCCATATTGCACTGGCTAGAACCTCCAATACAGTGTTGAATAGAAATGATAAGAGCAGGTACCCTTGACTTTTTCCTGGTTAAGGCAAAAACATTCAGTCTTTTACCATTAAGAATGACATTAGGGAATGCCTGAGTGGCTCAGTCAGTTAAGCAACTAACTCTTGATTTCAGCTCAGGTCATGATCTCAGGGTCATGGGATTGGGTCCTGTGTCAGGCTCTGCATTGTATGTGGAGCCTGCTTAAGATTCTCTCTCTCCCTCTCCCTCTGCCCCTCCCCCCCACACTTGTACTCTCTCTTAAAAAAATGATATTAGCTGTAGATTTTTCATAAATGTTCTTATCAGATTAAGAAAATTCATTTCCATTTCTAGTTTGTTGAGAGTTTTTATCAGAGATAGTGGTTGGATTTGTTAAATGTTTTTTATGAGTTTATTGAGATGATCGCATTTTTTTCCTTTAGCTTTTTTAATGTGGTAGATTAATTTGATTGATTTATCTAATATTAAACTAACTTGCATTATTTTTTTTAAAGGATTTTATTTATTTGAGAGAGAAAGAGATCACAAGCAGGGGGAGAAGTAGAGGGCAAAGCAGATTCCCTGTCAAGCAGGGAACCTGATGTGGGACTCAATCCCAGGACCCTGGGATCATGACCTGAGCCAAAGGCAGATGCTTAACTAACTGAGCCACCCAGGCCCCCAAACCAACTTACATTATTGAGACAAATTTCATTTTGTCATGATGCTTTATCCTTTTTATATATTGTTGGATTCAATTTAATAAAATTTTGTTTAGAATTTTTGCATTTAGGTTCATGAGGGGTATAGGTCTATAATTCTCTTTTCTTGTAAGGTCTTTGGTTTTGGTGTCAGGATAAAACTGGCTTCCTAGAATGAGTTGGAAAGTGTTCTCCCTCCTTCAATTTCCTGGAAGAGTGTGTGTAGAATGAGTATTACTCACCAGTGAGGCTTGGAGTTTTCTTTAGCAGGGGAGGGAGTTAAATGCAAATTCAATTTCTTTATTAGTTACAGGGCTGTTTGGATTACCTATGCCTTTTTTAAAATCTGTGCCTTCTTAAATGAGCTTTGGTACTTTGTATCTTTTAAGGAATTTGTCCACCCGTTGGACTTGTCAATTTATTGGTATAATTTTGCTCATAGTATTCTCTTATTATCCTTTTAATATCTACAGAATCTGAAGTGATATTACTCTCATTCCTGATACTGGTAATTTATACCTGCTCTCCACCTGATGTGCCTTGGTGTTCTTTCCTTCATGTTTCTTGTGCTTGGGATTTTTTTAGTTAGGTCTGTGGGTTTGTAGTTTTCAGTAAATTTGGAAAGTTTTCGGTCATTATTTCTTCAAATACTTCTTCAACCCCTCCCTCTTCAGGAACTCTGATTATACCTGTGTTAGGTCATTTGAAGTTGTCCCATAGGCACTGGTGCTATTTATTTTCTTGTTATTCTTTGTTCTGTTTAATTTTAGATAGTTTTTACTGCTGTATCTTCAAGTTCACTGTTTTTTTCTTCTGTAATGTCCAGTTGGTAATTAATCCTATTCAGTGCATTTTTCATTTCAGACATTGTAGTTTTCATCTCTAGAAGTTCAATTTTTTAAAAAAAATCTTGTCTCTAGTCCAATTTTTAAACATATGGAATACAGTTAAAATAGCTATTTTAATGTCTTTGTTGATCCTAACATTTATGTCACTTTTGGATTGGTTTTAGTTGGTTAACTTTTCTTCTCATAGTGGGTCATATTTTCCACTTCTTTGCTAGTCTGGTAAATTTTGGTTAAGTGCCAGGCAATGTGAGTTTAACCTTTTGAGGTGCTGGATATTTAAAATTTTTCTATCTGTATACTTGATCTTTTTTCTGGCATGCAGTTACATTAGCTGGAGACAGTTCATTTCTCAGGGGAGAGAGTTTTGCTTTTAAGATTTACCAGGCATGGGGCGCCTGGGTAGCGCAGTTGTTAAGCATCCGCCTTTGGCTCAGGGCGTGATCCCGGCATTGCCAGATCGAGTCCCACATCCAGCTCCTTCGCTGGGAGCCTGCTTCTTCCTCTCCCACTCCCCTGCTGTGTTCCCTCTCTCGCTGGCTGTCTCTCTGTCAAATAAATAAATAAATAAATAAATACATAAATAAATATCTTAAAAAAAAAAAAAAAGATTTACCAGGCATGTCCAGAGCAGTGTTCAGTCCAGGAGTAATTATTCCTCACCTCTCAGGTGAGCCCCTTCTGGCCCATGAATTATGAAATTTTCCAATGTGGCTGATGGGAACAGGTACTTTCCCAATCCCATGTGACCACCAGGCAATGCTGCCTCTAATCTTTTCAGGTGGTTCTTTTTCCAGCCTTGAATGATTTCCTCATATGTATTCATGCAGGTTTCTGGAGTTCTCTTTCTGTAGTGTTATCTTTTCTCTGGTTCTCTATGAATGCTAACCATCTTGATCTATCTGAATTCTCAACTTCCACCTCCTCAACTCAGAGTCTGTGGGGCTCCACATGGGTTTGCCCTTCCTGAACTGCACCCCAGAATTTCTCTCAAATCAGTAAACTGGGGCAATTGTAGGGCCTACCTTTTTATTTCCCATGTCTTAAGGATCATCCCCAGTGTTTTGAAAATCGTTGTTTCATATATCTTGTCTATTTTTTGTTGTTTCTAAAGGGAAGTTAAATTTGGTCCCTGTTTCTCCATTTTGGCTAAGAAGAAAAACCCAATTTCATTGGGTTTTGCTACTTTGGAATAATAAAGCAAATATATACACTTTGGTGAGGCATCCTGCTGTAACACTATTTTAGAGAGAAAGTGTGTGAGGAGTGGAAGGAGGGGGAAGGAGCAGAGGGAGAGAGTATCCAAGCAGATTCCCATTGAGCAGAACCCCCCCCCCAGTGTGGGGCTCCATCTCATGAGCCATGAGATCAAGACCTGAACTGAGCCAAGAGCTGGACACTCAGCCACCTGAGCCACCCAGGTGCTCCTAACATTGTACCTTTAAAACACAATGAAACTGGTATGGTGTTAGAGCAGGACTGCAGGATGCCTCACCAAAGTGTATGTATTTGCTTTACTATTCCAAAGTAACAAAGGTGTACCTCAAATTGTTATGGAAACCACTACAGTTATGCCTTATTCACTCTTGCATACTTAAGTATCCATCACATAGCACATAGTAACTGCTTAATAAGCAGTTTTAAAATGAATCATGAGCAAAGTAAAATGCAAAAGATATTGGGGGGACATTATATTTAGCTGTTGCCTGACTTCTGGATTCTCTCTATGTGTGTATACTTGATATTTAGTCTTTTTTACATAGCGAGACTTCCTCCATGTATCAGGAACAACATTTCCAACCAGCTACCTTTTCACATCTTTTCAGCTATGTGGCCCTAGAGATAAGAACCCCTTTTCCTTTAGTTCCAAATGGAAAAATTCTAAGGAAGGACTCTAATCAGCCCAGACTGGATCAGATGCCCCACCCATGTGCCAGGGAGAGCAGGTTACCGTATTATTTTTTAACAAAACATTTTTTCCATTAAAATATATGTCATTTATAAAAATCATGGAAATTTTAGACAGTAGACAAAAGAATATAAAGAAGATAAGTGTTTTTGCCAACCAAGAGAGCCAGTATTAACCTTTTGTGGATAATTTCTCTTAGAAAATGGGGAAGTGTTACAGGAACAGCATGTCATTTAGCGTGTTATTGTAGTTTCTATTTGTGAATGCTTGGTTTCATTCTTTCTGTGAAAGGTTAGATGGAATTGGAAACCAATTAGGCCCTGTAATTTGCCTGTAAATGTGATAAGTGTATGTTTTAGTTAAGCACTAGGAAATAAAAGAAGGATTCTCCTTCTTTGCCCATAATGAGAAATACTGCCCCTTTAAGAAACTATTTTGTTCCCACTGCTAGACTTGACTCTCCCATGTTAAGAAACACCTGTATGCCTTCAGGGTAGTCTCTTTTGAACACTTGTATAAATTAAAATATGCCTTTAGGGTTCTAAAGTTCTGTGTCAAAAGTTACATTAAAGGGGAATGTCTTAGCAAATCAGCTCTGGCAGTTCTCAAATGGCATAGGCCTTAAAATACAGATTTTTAAAACAAACCCCCTATTTCATTTGTAAGAACCATTCACCAAAGTTTATTGAGTATGTACTTTGGGCATAACACCATACATGCCACTTTGGGGATCATAAAGGAAGTAGACACGTGATTCCCATCTTTAAAAAGCCAACTACCAATCTACCAATCTGGGGAGGCAGGTAAAATGGATTTATCAGCTTCATCGTGAGTATACTCTTGGAAGCAGATGCGAGCATTTTAAAGCCACAAATCCCAGTTTGACAAACATTCAGTTCAACAGACTTGTATTTTACTGCCCATCACCATGTCATTCACTGCACCTGTCACTGAGGGTTAAAATATGAATGGCACCACGTCCCTCCCCATGGAAATGTGCCTTTTAACAGATGAGATGGAAATCTCATCCAAACCCCTCTGAGTGGGGCTTTACAAAAATGTGTCCCCTTTGGACTGACCAATTAGAAAAAGGTGCCACTTGGGTTGGACTAATGAGGAAAATGTGCTCTTTCTCTTATAGCCATGGGCTGAGCAGAAGGGAGGCTGAAACTTGGACTCCATTTGCACCCCAGTGGCACAATCTCCATGAGGAAACTGTAGTTTCCTCTCTTTCTTTGCCCCTTACATCTTCTAATGATAAGGTGTCCTGCTGCTGTGAGGTAGGTGAAAAGGGGTGCTCCTATAGATGGGAAACTCTGCTGCTTCCAGGCGTTGCTCTGACTTCTTATTAACCTCCTGGATTTCCTGCAGATTCCCCAGGCCTGGTGCTATGCTTAGTATTTCAATAGATAGAGGAATCTCTGGTTTTTCCCACGTATTGTTAGATATGATGGCAGGAGATCTGAAGGGCTTGTCATAAGAAGCCCTGGGCAGCTGGAGTAGTTTTTGCCAATACACGCATTTTAGGGCTATGACTTATGGGCAAAGACAAGAGGGTTAGAGTACCTTTGAGCAAATACACAATCCTCCAGTGACCCCTCTGGCAGTACATCAGAGGTTCTGCAATATAGCTCCGGGCAACAAATTGAGGCCAGCCAGAACTGATGGGGGAGCCTCTGCTGTGCTCCGTCCGCTTTTAAAAATACCTTCATTACAGCGCATGACAATTGGCTTCTGCTAAAGTGCATTTGATGACTCCAAACTGGGCCTGATTGGCGTTCAAGGTAGACTGTCCTCAGGAGTGCTTTGGGGAGACCACTGTTGCTAGCAAACCTTGCGTTTGAGTCAGGGTTATCTCAAGGATATAACCAGGGTGTGCCCATAATTGACTCCAAATAAATGGAAGCTTAATGCTAAGAACCTTCAACCTGTTTATAAGCCTTGTTATAAATTACCTGGGATTTGTTGGGACTACCAATTTTACTGAAGCCTGAATCCTGAAAATAAATACTGTTTTGTAGTGTTATCAGCCTTGGTTAAAAAATAATTGCATTTCTAGCCTTCCTTCAGAGCTGGTATCCAATGGCTATTTGGAAAGTCTGAGATTTCTCCCTCTTACTTCTGTACTTGTTTATTCAACTGTCATTAAAAAAGTAATAATCTCACCAAGTGAGTAAGATAATTTAGGCTTCTAGGAAGAGAATTATGTTGTTTGTTATGGTGGTATTTGTAGCAGTGGGTAGATGGAGGTAACCTGAGGTCTATTGCTGGGTGGAGAATGCACTCCAAGGAATATTGTGCAGGGCTGAGAAACAGTGACTTAAATGTACACATAGCAACATGGATGGACCCACATAATATTTCAGGGGGGAAAAAAAGCAATATCATAATGTTAAAATACATACAAACGAAAAGGCAAAACACCACAAACATTAAAGTGGATGTGGATAAGGACAGGAGAAGAAGGGAAATGGGGTATGCACCTGAGGATAAATAGCATGAGTGGGACCTTGCATAGGCCAGAGATTAGCTGGATCTTCTGTTCCCAAAGGTCAACCACAACATCATAACAAGATTCCTACTTTTCTCCTCTGGAGAGTTTCAGAAAATATGTTGGGGTTCTGGGGATCTGTATTTAACAAGCTTTCTCATTATGTCTTCTGATCAGAAAAGTCTGAGAAACATTCCTTCGAAGTCTAGAGCAATTACTGGAGTACTTGATGACAGCCTCTTATGAAAGGTGAAAATGCTGCAGGGGATGGGAGCACAGAAAAAGTAAGATCTGGTTGTTGCCCTCAATGAGCTAAGGCCAACACACCCAGGAAAAAAATATAGAAAGAGTAAGTAGAAAGAAGCTCATACTAACTCTAAGGGCAGTTTGGAGAAAAGAAGTAGATGGTGGCGTGCCCTAGAACATCTGGGGAAAGCCTCAGTCAGGGGCTGGGAAGTCTCATATTCTTTATAGGATGGATTGTATAAAGAGCTAGCAGAGGGGAATGTTGACATTCCAGGAAAGAGAATGTTGAGCCAAGTTTCCAAAGTGGGAATTGGCACAGTGTGGGCAGTACGGACTGAGACATTCAATGTGAAGGGTGCATTTGGGGTTGACATGAGAAATGCAGTGGAACAGAAAGGCAGAGGAAGATTTGGAAGGATTTTGAAACCCACAGGAGGTTTAGACTGAGCTCAGATGAACAATACGTAGAGGTCATGTAAAAGGAAGAAATTCAAGAAGGAGTCTGAGGAAGCACGGCCTGAGACAGGAAGAAAGCCCAAGGAAGAGATTCTAAGAAGGCAGGTCAACTCATTGGAATAGCCGAGGTGTTACAGAAGAGGGGGACTAAAAGGTCTCCATCAGGGCCAAGAACAGGAAGATCACGGGGACCTTGGTGAGAGCATATATGGTGAGCTGGTAAACACAAGCCAGGGCCAAGTGGGTGGAGGCTAATGAGGCTTTGTGCTTGGCAGATGTCTGGAGAAATCTTGCCAGGCAGAACGACTGTCCTCCATGGGACACTTTCCCTGAAGCATCACTGGTTTCAAACTTCACCCTCCAAAGAAAAGCAGTGAATTGAGGCAGAGCTTCAGGAACTGGGGCAGGAGACAGGCTGGCTTGCTCAGAGGGCACATGATGACGACAGCACGGCTGGGGGGATCCTGAGCCTAGTGGCCACCAAGGAGGCAGGAGGAGGAGGCTGGGCCTCTAGCAAGAAAAATGTCTTCAATTTAGGCCCTGTGGCAGAGACTACTCGCTGTGTTGTTAGATTCCATCCCATCCTTCCTTCCTGTCCAGGACATACAACTAAACTACATCTCTCAGCATCTTTCAGTTGGTTGTGGCAAAGCTCTGGTCAATGTGAATGGGAGCCCCATGGGCAACTTTTGCCCCATCTATGTAGGAGAAAACCCCTGGCCCAGGATATTCACTTTAATGCCCTTCCTACTGCCGCCTGAAATGGTAATGACTAGATTGACTCTGGAAGCCAGATATTAAAGACACCAGAGCCAGTGTCAGCCTGGGCCTCTGAATAATTGGGGGGAACAAAGATACCCATGATCTCTACTGGTTCACCTTGAAATTGGTACAGAGAAGAGAAATGAACTTCTTTGTTCTTTAAGACACGTTGTCAAATCTCTTGTTACACAGCTTAGCCTGTTCTCCTCACAGAAAACTGGTACCCAGAGTATGGTGAGTGTTGTGTCACCAAGAAAAAAAACTAAAATTATGTTGCATTGGCCAGGGAGGGTTGCCAGGGGTCAGAACATAGGTATCACACTCTGGAAAGCGGGCGACCTTTTCATATCGCGGCAAAACATTTAGTAGAATTTTGCCTGTGGTAACTTGGAAGGCAGGGTGCCCCCTGAGCAAAACACTCTAGGTGCAGGGCTGGTGAGGAGCCAGAAGAGGAATTTCTATTGCCTGCTTCTCAGGGGTGGATTTACCCTATGAAGTTACCGAAACTGAAGTTTCAGGGTCCCTCACTGGCAGGTGCCCCTTGCAAGGATTTGGGGACAATGTGTTCACACAGACAAATGTTTTTGTAAATGTTTCAAAATGAAGATATTTTATCCACAATCAGACCATTCTCTCTTTCCACTCTAACTTCCTGTGTATCACATGTCCCTGTCTTTAGGCGATGATGGAGTAGCTGCCTTTTAAGGGGAAGTTGAGTTGACGATACCTTCATTTTGGGTAGAGTGAGATGTATTTATATGGCTTGTTGTCACTTTCGTGTGTGGGCAGGTTATTAATATCCATCCCAGTGTAAGAATGGCTTCCAGGAATTTTATTACTGTTTGGTGGGACATTTCACTGAGAATCATGGCAGGAAGACTTGGCATTACTTTACGAATAAATTACTCCAAAGACACTCAGCATCATTTGTATTAGATACTGGAGGAGAAACAATGCATGAGATGTGTAAAACCAGAAGCTAGTCTGTGAAAAACTCTTCCAATCATCAAACACATAAGGTTGTAAATACAATACAGCTACATTCAATATGGAAAATTTAGTGCACTTAAAATATGTGCATTATTCTGTATATATATTATATATATGTATATATATTATATATAAAAGTTTATATATAATATATATAAAAATATATATATAAAATATATAAAAGTTTAAATATTTTGAGGAGGAGATTTTATTCTAATCAATGCCTAGTCAAAATTAAAGTTCTCTTCTGTTAGAGATACATTTACCAACATAATTTATACAACTTAAAATGTACCTTACAGGGTTTTTTTCTTTTTCATTTGGGATCTAATATCCTGGCCATGAAAATACACTCTTCAGATCATCTGCTGCAGAAATCGTAATTTACTGGCAGTCCCAACTGCTGTTCCATGGGATCTACAGCTGCATTCACCAGCCAATGAGTGAGCATGGCAGGGGGACTCAGGGCTACCGAGGCAGGCCCATTCTGGGAAAGCAAGACTCCTCCAATGGGTTACCATGGCTTGAGCACTCCCTTTCAGCCTGGAAAAACCTTCACTGGAAGTACACTGCCACCTAAGACTCCTTCCCTTCTCTTCTGTCCCTTCACTACTTTCCTCTTCCCTCCCTTCTTGTCCCTTCCCTTCCCCTCATCTCCTTCCTATCGTCTTTCCTTCCATAGATGTCAGCCTTGCAACATGGCCTGAAGGCCCTCCTTGCCTCCTCTTGTTCCCTCTCCCAGTAGATCTTCTGTATATCTGGCCTCATCTTAGCATCTGCTTCTCAGTAAACCTGAACTAAGGAAACTGATCATGAGAGTGTTCCAAAGAACAGTCAGTAAGATGGAGATTTGGGACTGGTTTACTTACTGCCCAGCAGGCAAAGAGGATATCATCCTGAATGATAGGTGGGGCAACCTGGCCCAAGGTGGCAGCTCAGTTGTTCAAGATTTTAGTGGTGATGACCCGAGAAAATGTCCCAGGGGAGGGGAAACAAACTTGCAACAGTTCAGTCAGCATGGAATCCATTAGAACATAGCATACGACCAAGAGGCCCTCTTCACAGTGAAAGAGGTGTGAGAGTGGCCCAAGGCCATGGGATCCACCAGTCTCTGCATACTATCGTCCAGAAGCAGCCAGCCTCATGGAATACGGGAATAATGTTGTAAAGGTACAGCTTCGATGCCAGTTCTGAGACAATGCGCTGGAAGGATTAAGTACCATGCTCTAGGATATAACCCATGCATTTAATTAGAGAGCTATGCTGTGTCCCCACTAGGAAGAAGACATGGCCCTAGAAACCATGGGGTGGAAGTATAATCACCCCACTTACCACTATTCCCGATAACCCACTTAGGATTTTGTCTTCCTCATCCCCACGACTGTGGGTTCTACAAGGTTAGAGGTCCCAAGGGCCTCCTCCTGGGGTCCCACTCCGGCAGGAGACACAGCAAGTGTCCTATTGAACAACAAACGAGTCTGGCTACCCCCAGAGCACTTTGGATTGCTTGTGACTAGGGATTGGCAGGTGATAAGTCAATACCACGCAGGGGTAATTGACCCTGGTCAGGAAGAAGAAGAAAGCTTCTTTCGTGCAACAGGAGCACGAAGGATCCCCATGTGGGAACCCAGGGACTGTGCCTCCGGGAGTTACCTTACCCTTCAGTAATGGCAACTGGGATCAGAGACAGGCAGTAACCCCTGTCTGGGAAGGTAGGATTGCCAGGAGCTCGGGTTTCCTCAGGAAAGCAGGTTTGGTTGACACCATCGGGGAAGCCACAAATGTCTGCTGAGATGACAGTGCGGAGTGAGGGGAGTTGGGAAGGGAGAGGAGAGGAGGGCAGGGACGAGCCCAGCGGTAGCCCTGGGTCCCACTGCATCCATGGGGGCTGTAGTTCATCCCACCAGCCTCTCACTTCTCTGTTGGCCCAGAAAAAGAGCTCCATGGAAACCATGGAGATGTTCCTTTCTGAACCAGCGTGGAGAAATCCATGGGTGACAGAAAGGGGCCTGCGGCAGCCCTGAGAATTTTGCGGCAGGGAGCATAACTGACGGACAGCATCGCTCCTGCCGCTCTGGACCCAGCACTGCATTTGTGCTGGGTCCACACTCACGGCAGGTCATTCGCAGCCAGTGACAGAGCACAGTGGACTCAGAGCGGGCCAATTCTGGTGAGATGACGGACAATTCCAGATGGTGACTCGGCTTAAGGACTCCCCGTCAGCCAGGCTGAACATCCTCACAACTGTGCTGGAGTCGAGAATCTTTTTACCTTCCTTCCTTCCCTCTCTTCATCCAGACCCATATCACAATCAAGGCCCTCCCCACCTTTTCCGGCCCTCCCTAAATGAATCCCTTTCACATCTACCTGGCGTCTATTTCTCAGGGGACCTAAACTACCCACAGTGAGAGCTAATTGGTCAGAATTCCTGTATTTGTAAACAATACTACACACAGACTGTGAAGTGTGTATTTGATGCATCCCGCTGTAGTTTTCCTGACACGTCTGGTCCTGTGACAGTTGGAGAAGTGACAGATGAAAGCAGCCATAACCATAGTCAAATGGCCTGAGGATGCAAGTATTGCAGTGACAAAATACCTTCCTGTATTCAAGTAGGTCAATGTCTGTGCTGTAAAGATAATTTGATTACGAAATTTTTTTAAAAGATTTTATTTATTTATTTGATAGCCAGCAAGAGAGGGAACACAAGCAGGGGAGTGGGAGAGGAAGAAGCAGGCTCCCATCGGAGGAGCCCAATGTGGGGCTCGATCCCAGAACTCTGGGATCACGCCCTGAGCCGCGAAGGCAGACGCTTAACGACTGAGCCACCCAGGCACCCCTGATTATGAAATTTTAAATCTATTTTTAAATGCTCTTTTGTATGCCTTAACTTCTGATTTTTACAATTTGTGGAATTATTGGTCATACCAGAATGTGAATTTTATTTTATTTTTAAAGATTTTATGTATTTATTTTAGAGAAAGAGCACGAAAGCAGGGGGAGGGGCAGAGGGAGACAATCTCCAGCAGACTCCCCCTTGCACGGAGCCTGAAGTGAGGCTCGATCCCATGCCCCTGAGATCGTGACCTGAGTAGAAACCAAGAGTTGGACGCTTAACTGAATGAGCCACGGGGCGCCCTGCTAATTTTATTTTGATGAAAATCGTGATGAGAACCTTTCATATGGTGATATAGTAAGCAAGAATTGTGTTCACTATTGATTAATGAGAAGATTGTTCTGTTGTTATTGTTGTTGCTGTTGTTTTTCAAAATCAAGACCCCAGCAGTATTTACAGACAATCAGATAGAACATACAATGGACAAAAGGAGTGCTTTCTCAAGTGGGTATTTGAAAAATTTAGGAGTGGTAAAACTGTTATGAGATCCTGGCTTACTCTAAGACTGAACATTACCTATTTTGTTTTGTTTGCAAACATTTTTCAGAGAAATAGATGTACTTACATCAGACATATTTTCTGACCGAATGGTATATTGAGAACCCCCTCAAAAGTCATTTGGGTCCCACAGAGGAAAAGCAAGCAAGTTTTCCCAAATTACACACAAATCTAATAAAGATACCCTGGTTGGAGGAGTAGACTAGGAAGAATATCCAGTTTTATTTTGAAGTAAAAAGAGTAGTCATGGTTATTTAATTTTAAGTGAGAAAAGTGCCTTTCAGAGATCACAACGTAATGTGGTGCACTTCCAACAACAGAAATTTCACAGGCTGTATCAAACCAATTACTGAATCTGACCTCTTTTTTCCCTATAGCTACATGAAAATATGTCAAAATAAAAAACTCAATGTGACTTATTTATCCAAAAGTTTATGAAAAATTAATAAAAATAATGTGAAAATATGCATAAGTGAAACAGCAAATTCAGTAAACTAAGGAGATACTATTCTTTTTTTTCTTTTTTTAAAGATTTTATTTATTATTTGATGGAGATAGACAAAGCCAGCAAGAATGGGAACGCAAGCAGGGGGAGTAGAGAGGAAGAAGCAGGCTCCCAGCGGAGGAGCCTGATGTGGGGCTCGATCCCTGGACCCCAGGATCATGCTCTGAGCTGAAGGCAGAAGCTTAATGACTGAGCCACCGAGGCGCCCCAGGAGATTCTATTCTGTTCTTGTCCATGCTACACCAGATGTAACAAATACTAATCAGATGGTAATTATTCTGTGACACAGGAAATCCCAAAAGCTATTTAAAAATTTTTTTTCCAACCAAAAATCATCTTTCATCTTTCTGTTATTTTATTCAGCAAAGCGAAGCTCGGATGGTTATAATCTGCCAGTGAATAACAGCTGTGGTCAATCTTAGGACCATGCTCCTGTGTGATCGTGAGGACAGAGGAGTGCAAGCATAACTTAAAATGTTAATAAGTTTGCCCATGTGCTGTGTAAGGGCCACCAGTTTTGCAAAGTTATGTGTTTTTCCAGTTCGCCCATGGATGGACTGTTTTAAGTATGTAGTCTGTTGTGGGCTGCACTGTGGGCCCCCAAAATTCACACGTTGAAGGCCTCACCCCCAGTCCCTCAGAATGGGACTGTATTTGGAGATTGGGCCTTTAAAGAGGTGATGAAGTTAAAATGAGGCTGTTAGGATGGGCCTTAATCCAACCTGGCCGGTGTCCTTGCAAGAAGAGATTAGCACATAAAAAGAGATAGCAGGGTATGCACACATAGGAGATCATGTGAGGACACAGAGAGAAGGCAGCCATCGGCAAGCCCAGGAGAGAGGCCTCGGGAGAAATCAGCCTGCCAACACCTTGCTGTTGGACTCCAGAACTGTGAGAAAATGAATTTCTGTTGGTTAAGCTACCTGGTCTGTGGTATTTTGTGATGGCAGCCCTCGCAAGCTAACACATTGTCCACCTTGGGTTTTCCTTTAAAGAAACTCAATGTATTCAGATGGTCTGCCCTGTATAAGTCTGTTCAAGTCTTGCATTTTAAGGATAACCTGTGTTTTCAAAGCTTTGAAAGAGGAACCCAAATCCAAATCCATTTTCATTTCTGAAAAATCTTTATTCCAAAAATTGATACAGCAAATTATGCCATTTTAACTGCAATTTGTACAGATGTTTGGAACATTAACAACGCCCACTCTGAATATATATAAAAGGGCATTTTCTTTTGTCATCTTTAACTTTATATATTCAACAACAGAAGAAAAACTCAATTAAAATTACTAGAATGTGAACATGATAATTATGATTGATGAAATCAATAGGAATTATTTTGATGTAAAGCAAATTGTAACCAAAAAACCCTTTCCGGTCCTACCAAAAACCATAAGTCGTTAAAAAAAAAAATCCATTTCAAACAAATAATGAATAGTTTCTTTGATTGTTCAGTAGTGCTATTAACAGAGAGAGTGATGCATTGAAATACATAAGAAAAATATAGATTCCTTGCCGATTTGACAAAATTTTGATATCATCCAAGGTAACATAAATTCATAACATTCTGCTAAACAAGTACCTTAGTCTTCCGTGACAAACTATTCATTGAGTGTTGTCAGTGCAAAGACCATTTAAAATTAGTCCTACATTAGAATACCTGAAATGCTCTGAAATCTTATAACCCATACATAAAAGAAACTGGATTGAGGTTTTTCCAAAACCTCAACAATTCTAAAACTGTGAGACAGCATCAATAATGAAAAAAAATCCACATAAATTTAGAAATTAAAAATAGACTACTAAATCATGGTTCAAAAAAAATCACATTTAAAAACACTGAGAAATTGGGGTGCCTGGGTCGCTCAGTCAGCTAAGCATCCAACTCTTGATTTTGGCTCAGGTCATGATCTCAGGGTCATGAGATTAAGCCCCAAGTCCGTTCTGTGCTGGGTGTGGAGGCTGCTTAAGATTCTCTCTCTTCCTCTCCTCCTGCCCCTCTCCACTCCCCATGCACACATCCTCTCGTTAAATAAAAAAATAAAAAAAAATAAAAACAGTGACAAATGAATGAAACCTGAACATACCAAGACTTGTGGAATGAGGCATATCTGACACTTTGAGGGGGTGTTGTAGACAAGAATAGGGACTGAGCTAATGTAGGGGTTAGGAATACACCAAAGCAATACACTTGGGGGGAGGGGTGCTAAGGCATATTTTTTTCTCTAAGACACATTTCATCACATTTTTCTTAATATATTTTATACTTTACACCTCACTGTGAAAGAAAATGAGCTACTAAGCTGTCCAAAGAGAGCAGATTTAAAATCACATAAATGTTTTTGAGTTTTTTGTCCCTGAAAATATGATCCTATTGGGTCTTCTTGTTATTGTTACTTTTATTGTTCTTGGTGTGGGCTCACTTGTTCTATTGATGCTGTAACTAATTTTTAAGAGCATACATTTTGTTTCCTCCTTTTTTAGTGAATTTGAGATTAATATCAAATAAATAGTAGTCTGTAGGCTTTAAAAAAAAAAGAATAGGGATTGAAAATTAATGTGTTAAATAACCAACTAATAAGTTATAAACAAAAGTATAATCCTGCAGGATAGAAAGAATAAAGATAAGAGCAGAACTTAACAAATCAGAAAGCCAATTACAAAAGAGAAAAGCAATAAAACCAAAGTTGGTTCTTGAAAATACTTATCGAAAAGTCAATCTCTTTCTTGTAAGATTGATCAAGGAAGAGAGAGGGAACGCAAGTGATCAATTCTAGAATTGAAAAGGGAAGTGTAACCTCTATTGTATCCGTGGGTATAACATCAGAGTTCTATGGACAAACTTACGTCAATATAAACTTGAAAATAAAGACAGAATGCACGAATTCTTAGAACAATATATCCCAAAACTGACTCAAGAGAAATATGTATCCATTGTATATATGTAATAGGCAAATTTTACCAACCTTTTTGAAATGAATAATTCCCATCTCATAAACTTAAACAGAAATGTAAAAAGAGGAAAAACTCAGAAATGCATTTTCTGAGGCATTTTAACTTTGATTCTAAAACTAGAAAAGAATAGTACAGGAAAGAAAATTTAGGCCAATCTGATTTAGGAACATAATGCAAAAATGTTAAATAAAAGCAAACTGAAAGCATGTACAGAAAAACAAAATACACTGTAACTAAGTTGTGTTTATCCCAAGAATGTAAGAGTGGTTTAGTATTAGAAAATCTATATATGTCAGTTATCACATAAATATATTAAAGGATAAAAATCACGGGATCATTGCAACAGATGTAGAATTAAAGTCATATAAATGTGTCAACCAGTTTTACTAAAAAATCCCTATCAAAGTTTAAAAATCCCTATCAAATTAGAAGCAGAAGAGAATTTTCTCATCCTGATGAAGGATAACTACCAAACACTTATATAAACGATCATTTTAGATGGGGAACATGGAAAATGCTCCCTTTCAAATCAGGAACTACGCCAAAAGTTCCGCTGCTATTGAACATTGTGTGACATGCCCTACGCCAGTGTAATAAGTCTAGGGAACTTGATAAGAGATACAAGGGATGGGGAGGAAGGGGGAAAAAACAGCCATTTTTAACAGGTGATATACATACATAAAAAACCGAGCGACACTATACACAAGTTACTGCAATTTGTCAGGGTGGTTGATCAAGACATCAACACACAAAAATTGGTTGCTTTTATGGGTATCAGCCACAAAGAGCAAATAGACTCGAAAACTTTCATTTGCAACGGCAACAACAACAAAAAGGGACTGAGGAACAAATCTCACCAAAAATGTGCCAGACCCTTATGGATAAACTATAAAATGCTGTTGAAAGACATTAAAATACTGAATAAATTAAAAAGCTCCTATTTTCATGAATAGGAACACTCCATGCTCTAAATAGGTCAGTAGTCCCCAAGCTGATATACAGTTTTAATGCAGCACCATTAGAATCCCCACGTGGCTTTTGGTGGAACTTGGCAAAATGATTCTAAAATGCGTACGTGCTGGGAATCACCACTACTCCTGATGAAAACAAATAAGGTAGGTGTACTTGCTCATCAGCTCTTAAAATAACTTGAAACTCCAAAAATTAACAGTATCATCTTGGTGCAAAGAAGAGACAAGTTGGCAAGTGGAAAGGGGTAGAGGGCTCAGAAGGAAGGAAACTTACAAGTCGTGTGGCGGGGACTGTACTGGGGCTCGGTGGGGAAAAGGTCAGCCCCTCAGTAAGCACATCAGCAGAAGGGGTTATCTTCTACTGGATCTGTCTGCTAGGCCTGCCCTAACAAAATACCACATACTAGGTGGCTTAAGCTACAGAGATTTGTCTTCTGCACAGTTCTGGAATTTCAGGATCCAGGTGTTGGCAGAGTGGGTTTCTGTTTTGTTTTGAAAGGTTATTTATTTATTTATTTATTTGAGAGAGAGAGAGAGAGAGCACAAGCAGGGGAAGAGGGAAGGAGCAAAGGGAGAGGGAGAAGCAGACTCCCTGCTGAGCAGGGAGCCCGATGCGATGCGGGGCTCCATCCCGGGATCCTGGGATCACGATCTGAGGTGAAGGCAGACACTTAACCAACTGAGCCACCCAGGTGCCCCGGCACAGTGGGTTTCTGATGAGACCACCCTCCTTGGCTTGCTGATGGTGACTTCTCCCTGGGTTCTCACATGGCCTTTCCTCCATGTATGCAGGCTTTCATGTGTCCCTTCTTCTTCTAATAAGGACATTAATCCTACTGGAGGAGGGCACCACGTTAGGACTTCATTTAACGTTAATTACCTTCTTCAAGGCTCTATCTCCAAATACAGTCACATTGGGAGGCTAGGGCTTTAATATATGAATTTGAAGGGAACTGAAGTCAGTCCAGAACACTCACTATCTACCATTATTAAAAAAAAAAAAATCTATGCCAGATTGATCAAAGACTTAAATGCAAAGGACAAAACTTTAAAAGTGAACATAAGACACAGAGCAGGGGCACCTGGGGGGCACAGCGGTTAAGCGTCTGCCTTCGGCTCAGGGCGTGATCCCGGCGTTATGGGATCGAGCCCCACATCAGGCTCCTCTGCTATGAGCCTGCTTCTTCCTCTCCCACTCCCCCTGCTTGTGTTCCTTCTCTCGCTGGCTGTCTCTATCTCTGTCGAATAAATAAATAAATAAATAAAATCTTAAAAAAAAAAAAGACACAGAGCAAAAGTCTTCAGACATTGGACATCGAGAAGCACAGGAGAGCAATGACTAAGAGAATGGAACTAAATACTAGAAAGATTGCTACAAAAAGAGGAAAGACCCACGTGAAGAGAGGTCTAGAAATTTGCAGAGGTTTCCCTTGAATCTTCAGCTGATTATTGATTCGCTCATGCATGTGCTGAGAGCCAGGAAAAGAATCACCAAAAATGAACAGTTGGAATAGCCCCCAGAGATCACACAAGTCTAATGCAGCCAGAGTGGAAAAACCTCACACTGCCCAGAGCAACAGAGTACTCGGAAAGGTATTGCTTCAGGACGGAGGCCAGATTAGCCCTAGACTACAGGCTGCTCTGGTCCCACAGAAATAAGCTTAAAAGCAAGCTGTGAAAAAACCAAACTGTTTCCAAGTAGCTTAGTTGCATCCCAGAACAAAGTTCAAGAATACTTGAAGGAATAAAGACATCCACCATGCACAGTATGAAATTCACAATGTCTGGCATGCAGTTGAAATTTCCAGGCACTCAAGGAAGAAAAACAGTATGTCAAAGAAGAAGGAAAATATGATCTATGATGAGGAGAAAAATCAATTAACAAAAACAGACCCAATGAAATCAATTATAGAATTAGTGGATAAGGATGTTAAAATAGCTATCATAAATACACTCTATATGTTCCAGAAGGTAGAGGAAAACATGAGCAGGTTAAGAAAAGGCATGAAAGAGGTTTTTTTAAAAGACCAAATAAAACTATGAGAGATGAAAAATGCAGTATCTGAGATGAAAAAACAGAGCTGGGATTAACAGAGTGGACACTGTTTTAAGAAAAGACTGGTTAAGTTGAAGATATTTGAAGACATAGCAATAGAAACTATCCAAAATGAAACAAAGACAGAAAAGGAAGGGGAAAAAAAGAGAGAGAGATAGAAGGACAGAACATTATGGGTGTGTGACAATGTGTAATTGGAGTCCCTACAGGAGAGGAGAGACAGAAAAGGGAACATAAAAAGGAAGAAATAATGGCTGAAGTTTTGGCAGATTTCATGAAATATATTGGAAATTTATTCCAAATTTAATTAAAACTACCAGTAATTCAAGACACACACTAAATATGCATCAGTGGATGAATGGATAAAGAAAATGTAGCATACACACACACACACACACACACACACACACACCTGAATATTATTCAGCCATAAAAAAGAAGGAAACCAGGCATTTGTGACAACTTGGATGAACCTTAAGTGCATCGTGCTAAGTGAAATAAGTCAGACAGAGAAAGACAATTACTGTATGATCTCACTTATATATGAATCTAAAACACAAAACACGCAAATAAAACCCAAGCTCATAGATACATTGAGCAGATTGGTGGTTGCCAGGGGTTGGCAGAGGGCAGAGAGCACAAAAAGTGCATCAAGAAGTATAAACTTCCAGGGGCGCCTGGTGACTCAGTGGGTTAAGCGTCTGCCTTCGGCTCAGGTTATGATCCCAGGGCCCTGGGATCAAGCCCCAGATTGTCTCCCTGCCCAGCGGGGAGTCTGCTTCTCTCTCTCCCTCTGCCCCTCCCCCCACTGGTGCTCTCTCTCTCTCAAATAAATAAAATATTAAAAAAAAAAAAAGAAGTATAAACTTCCAGTTACAAAATAAGTAAGTCCTGGGGATGGAATGAACAGCATGGTGACTATAGTTAATAATACCATATTGTGTATTTGAAAGTTGCTAAGAGACTAAACCTTAAAAAGTTCTCCTCACAAGAAAGAAAATTATAACTATGTGTGCGGGTGCATACTAACCTCACTTACTGTGTGATCATTTTGCAACATATATATAAGTATTAAATCATGTTATACACCTGAAACTAATATAATGTCTCATGTCAAGTATATCTCAATTTAAAAAAAAAATTCAACAAAGTTTCCAAGAGGTTCTTTCTTGAAATCTTTCCAGTCATTAGAAACCACAAACACAGAGAACCTGATTTTTTATGTGCTCACAATAAGACAGCAGCTTGTAGTTGAGAGCAAAAGAGAGAGACATATACAAAATATTGGAAGTCGTGGGTGTTTCCTACTTTCTCAGAATAGACCTAAGGTAACTTGGTTCCAAATGACTGATGATTTTAGAACTGGAACGAGTCCCACAGTTCATCTTATCTACTTCCTCTGTTTATAAATGCACGAACTGAGAACTACGAAGTCAGCCAAGTTAAATGACTTGTCCAAGGTGACATAAAATATTAGTTACAGAATTGTCACAAGCACGTCAGTTCCTTGATTCTTCATCTAGAGCGCTTTCCGGTAAATCAGACGAAAGATCCCTTGGGTTTTTTTTTTTTTTTACTAAAACCCTGTACCCTGGCGAATCATGCAATACTCACAACAAAAAAAATTGTTTAATCAAAATACTTATTTCAGAGACTAGCCACGGAAATGTGACTGTGTTTAGGGGATAAAGAATAGTCTGGTTTAATGGGAATACGAGGTTTCGTTGAGGAGCAGTGAGAGAGAAGCACAAAACAGTGTTTCTCAACGTACAATCTGGGGACCTGGGACCCTCTCAAAGGGTCTGTGAGGTCAAAGCTATTTCCCCATTCTTTTCACTCTCCTAAGTATACAATGGAATTTTCCAGAGGCTACATGACCTGCGATATCACAACAGATTGGCTGCAGAAGCAGAGAGAATCCAGCTGGCTTCTATTAAGTCAGACCTTTGAGAGGTTTACCAAAATGTGAAACAATGCCACTCTCTGATTTTTTTCTTTTAAAAAACTAGTTATTTTTCATAAAATGTGGGATTTGTGTTAACCTGTAATGAGCTTCTTATTGTCATTTAAAAATATATATAAATATTTTTAAAATTTCATCAGTCTTAATTTCTAATACAGTAAATAGTGATAGATATAGCCCACATAAATGCAAGCTCTTCGGGGTCCTGGATAATTTTTAAGAATGAAAAGAAATCCTAAAACAAAAATGTTTCAGAATCACTGTTATGGAGGATTTCTGAAAGTACTTGAAGAATTTCTTTCCCTCACATGTAGTGGCTTGTCACGGAGGAGGTCTGAGCAAGGAAGCACAAGATTAGAGTCAGGTTTTGGGAAAGACTTAGCCTGGCAACTGGTGGGAAGATAGACAGCGAAGGGGGGGAATAAAGATGAAGCGATCAGAAGCTTATGCAAGTGCATTTGAGAAGCAGTGAGATGGTAGGACCAGAAAGGAGAAGCAAGGTAAAAGATTCAGCAGGAGGGGTGCCTAGGTGGCTCAGTTGGTTGTGTCTGACTCTTGGTTTTGGCTCAGATCAGGATCTTAGGGTCGTGAGAGGAAGCCCAGAGTGGGCTCTGCACTCCACACTGAGGGGAGAATCTGCCTGAGATTCTTCCTCTGCCCTCCCTCTCCCCTGACCCCTCCCCCAGCTTGCCCTTGTGCATGTGCACGCGCTCTCTCTCTCCCTCTCTCTCTCTCTCCAATAAATAAATAAATCTTTAAAAAAAAAAAGATTCAGCAGTAGAATTTGTGAGAGAGGCAATTGAGGGGACTCAAAGGGCAGGGAAGAGAAAATGACCAATATATTCCCTAGTTGACTAGAGAGTGGTCATAGGTACGATTAAGTGAGGAAGAGGACTTTTTTAAAGGTGGTATGACTTTACGCTCTCACATGCTAACTTAAAGTAAAATTGCATAAGGCCACTGGAGCTGATAAGAAAAAAGTAATTTGAAACTTTCAAAAACAATGTCAGCAGGTTATTGGGAACACCTGATTTTAGAAGGAAAGACCAAATGATGATGAAAAGGAGGCATCAAGTGTAGACTGCTCGTCTGAAATCATCACAAAAAGCACTTTATAGCGGAGTGGTTAGGGACCTGTGGTCTGGAGCCGGAACGTTTGGGTGCGAGTCATGGCTCTATCTCTTTCAACACTGTGTAGTCTTAGGCAAATTTCTTAACCTTATGTGGGGCTAACTATAGTATTTGCCACACAAAGTTTCATGAGGATTGACGACGGCAACACACGTCCAGTATTTAACAGGGAGCCAGGTATATTGTTGGCACTTAATAAATATTATTGTTATTATGACTCATCAAGTTACGTTTCTATCTATTATATCATAAAGTATAAATGTAGTAACCTTGGGCCGCTGAGAATTCAATTACCATTTACAGTCTACTCCCAAATATGTATGCTAATGGTAACATAACGTGAGTATACAAATTCATCATTAATAAACGTTTATTGAAAACACAATGCCTGCACATGTGCCAGGGATAAGAAGATGAATGAGATATTATCCTTTCCTTGAATGCTAATTTTGGCAAACAAAATATGAAAAACATACTCAGCAATGCAGGTCAGCATATGCCATGTTCTAAATACGTGACCCAGACCAAAGAGGTTCTGGAGTCTGAAGATTAGGGGAATCACTGGGGACAGAAACAAGTAGGAATGGACAAATTCTCTGGGGGTGAAGGTATTTGGAGAAAGAACAGAAATCCCAGATAAACGCACTGTTAGAGTCAAAAAGAGGACAGGAGTAACTAGTGTCTAGAAAATGAGATTGGCTGGAGTGGGAAAAGAAGAATGGGTCACAGTGTCAAAGACGGAAATCTAGCAACACCTGGACTGGGGGAGGTCAGGGTCACAGTGTTGGTGTGTCAGGAAACAATTTCCTCAAAAACAAGAGCAAAACACAAAAAGCTTATAAGTTTAGAAACCTTTTCTGGAGGTGTTTATAAACTTCCAAGAGTAGTTTCTTCTGAAAAGTGCGACTTACGGAGGTTTTATTTTTGTATTTATTTGGCTGTATAATTGGAAAGTTTTCAATTTTCAAGATCATGAGTCTGTATTTCTTCTATAACTAAAAATATTCATAATTTTTAACAATCTGTGCCATGGTCACAATTTTAAACGATCTGTCCCTGATGAATAGGGAAAAAAAAAAAAGCAAATATCTCTCGTCACTCTATATATTTCTACTTTAGAATTTCTTAGTGTGCATAAACTTTTTTATAACTTAAAGAATTTAAGACTTTCAAAATGTTGTCACAAGGAGGAAAAACAAATATTTGGAGTTGTATTCTACGGTGTTCAAAGTTTAGTATTGAGCACGAGGGGACAAAGTCCCTGCCCTTGGAGAGTGAAGAGATAGGACATAACGCAAAATAACTTCTGAGTCCTAAGGCCCAGCCTATGTGTTGGGGATAAAGAAGAGTCCAGTTTAATGGGAATATGAGGTTTGGTTGAGGAGCAGTGAGAGAGTGGGGCTTAGCAGTGGTGCTCAATGTGCGATCTGGGGCCCTGGGACCCTCTCGATAGCTATAGTTCTAGAAGCAGACGGTCTTTAGGCAAAGTTAGTGTTGTAATGAGGTGCCCCTTCTGCTGCAGGGCCAGGAACAGTCCCTTGGGGGATATTGCTTCATCGGAACGAATGATTTACAAGACGCTCCAAGTTATGAGCATTGAAGGCAAACAGGCAATCCTGGCCTGTGAAAGTTTGGGTGTAAAATGCACGTGTTTTTGTTGTTCAGCACCATCTGTCTTTCCTTTTTATGTGCAACAGGGAGATCTCTTGCTGGGCTGCGCGGCCGTGGTCCCACCGCGGGGAAAGATGCCGCGGCAGACCCAACAAGGCTTCTTGGGGAAGACCTTTCCAGTGTGACGGGAGGCTGAGCCTGGGTTCCCCAGCCATGGCCCACCTGGCGCTGGGCTAAGCAAGCATTAGGGGGAGAAGGCTGAGCGTGCCAGTGTGATCTAAAAGAGACGTGGCCCCAGAACTCGGGCGGGGCCACTGCTGGGTGTTGGGAAGAAAAGAGCTGAATCAGTAGGCATATCGTAGCCACCAGGAACAAGTTTCCTGACATCGGAATGTGCAGGACTCACCTGTGACCTCGTGTGGCAGAGACCCAAGCCCCAGCATTAGCAAACGGGTCACACTTCCCGGTTTCCTCCTTCCTGGCTTTTAGCAGCAGGACCCATCTCCTTTGAACTGAGTTAGTCCTTCGTGTTCCCGCCCAAACAAGGTGATGGGGGGAGGCCTTGGGAAACCAATGAACTTCCTGTCCCGAAGGGCAGGTGGGGGCTCCAGCAATAAATTGAATAAATACAAGTGAGGCAGTTGTGTTTGAACTCCAAGCTAATAAAAAGGATTATTCCAGACACACTACTTGACATGGATTTCTGCAAAATGAGTCATTTCCCTCCTGGTCTTTCTTAAAATTTCTTAAACGTATTCCCGCAACACCTGCGGTGAAGCCCAATGTTTCTGGGAATATAAGAAGCAAAGCATGCCACCCATCTACGAGAAAAATGGACCCACAGGGTAATGGTGAGAGCTTTGAGAACAGGAAATCTGCCTGTGCTAGTCTGGTGCTTTATGCCTCTTTCCACATACCAAGCTATTTGAAGCTACCTCACAGGACATTTGCAGGATCCGCTAGGATGACTGCTCCATGCAACCAGGAGTTCTGTATTGCTATTGACCAGCAAAAGGGCCTGGGAGACGCTCAGCAAATATTCACTGAACAAACAAATGAACGAGTAAGCTGACCCCCATGAAAATATCCACACACTACAACATAGGGTTGAAGACTGACGAGGGTTAATTTTCGTCCATTGAAAACACTACTAGGAAGGGAGACATTTTCTGGGAGAGGATTGGAGAGAGGAAGGAACACATTAATACAAATACATGGGGGAGAAAGCTTGTGTGATGGAGGGCTTCAGCCTAGGTTCCATTAAGCCAAATTGAGCCAAAGCACATTTGCTTGCTGAATGGTGTCCCTACCTAGAGGAAACAGCTTCAGGGAAGGGGAAGTAAATCTTGATTTTCTGGGCCTGATGCCAGATATTCTAGCACATTAAAGATGGCAGTCAAAGGGACAACACCTTAAGACCTATTCCAAATTGTGTATTTCCCTCCCTCTGGGGGTTAGCCATCGTTGAGACATGTGTGTCTGGGAAATAATAGAGGATGTGAGGAAAGAAGTTTCTTTCTCTATAATTTGAGGGGCCACACTGGGAGGGAGGATTGAGGTCTAAGGCAGATTGCGATGTCCAGACTAAGTGAGAAGAACTGAGAAGATGATAAGACATACCTTATCCAAGAATTCTTGTGGCTGAGCATGTACTCATAATAGTTGATTTCCCCAAAGAGTAACTGAAAGGGTCAGGGTAGCCTCTCCTTCCCAGGAAAGAAGAATATTTGATCTTTGATGAAAATTTGGTTACACTGTCAGAAAACTCTATCACTGCAATTTTTCTGCGACTTTGTACAATATTTTTTTTCTTTATGCTAATATTGAGAATGACCTAGTAAATCAACTGTATCTTGCTGCTTTTGGTGTGGGAAGAGTTTTTTAAAGGTAAAATCTTGCAAAGACACAGGATCTCTCTGGCCTGAAAAGTTTATACCTCACTCAAATCTGCAAAATCGGGAATGTCAAAGCATGGGAGTTTGAGACTGGAAGAATGACAGGCTTCAGAAACGTCTAGCAGGGAAAACAAACACATTTAGGGCTTATGCAGACCTGGATGCTCACTACTATGAAAGTAGAGGTAAACCTTAGAAGGCAATAACATTTTATCATTTATACACAATTCCTTGCCAGGGAAAGGACGATTTAAATGTGTGAAAGCAATTTTGCTGAAAGACTAAACTGGTAGTGAGATTGTGCTACACAATTAGTGTTATTGACATTTAAAAAAACCTACGCGGAATAAAGGCAAGTAAATTATAACATGTATTTGTCATGCTTTTCAGTTTTGATTCAGTGTACTGCTCTATTAATAAACATTTCGCTGTAAACAATGTAATGATCACTTAACAACAGAGACTGAAATAGAACCCACTCTTTGAGTCTTCTATCTGAACTGAAATGAACATGGGGGAAATTAATTCATTTACATGTAGTGAGCACCTACATGTGGCAGATCCTACGCTGGGTGTTTTGAACACATTGCCGAATAACAGCCAGGCACTTGCCCTCAGGCAGTTCATAATCTAGTGAGGAGGTACACACCCAACGGTAATTCATGGGGCACCTGGGAGGCTCAGTTGGTTAAGCGGCCGACTCTTGATTTCACTCAGGTCATGATCTCAGGGTCCTGGGATGGAGCCCCTTGTAGGGCTCCACGCTCAGTGTGAGTCTGCCTGGGATTCTCTCTCTCCTTCTCCCTCTGCACGCCCCCCCCACTCCCCCATGCTGTCTCTCTCACTCTCTCTGTCAAAATAAATAAATAAAATCTTCAAAAAAAAAAAGAATTAAAAGATAATTCACAAAAATAGGTAACACAGAACTCTTACCAAGTACCAGGCAGCACTATAGACAATTCTCACAATCTTAGGATCTAGGGCCTATTAATCCATATTATAGAAGAAGACCGTGAGTTTCTTGCCCAAATTCACACTACTTATCTGGCTCCAGAGCCCTGGACATGTTCTTCTGCTTACATGTGGTCTATACAATGATGGCCATAGAAGCAGTATCATAAACACAGACAATAGGGCTTTTGACCTGGTTGGAGTTAACGATGAGGGAAATCTTAGAGGAAGTCAGGCCAGAATTAAGCCCAAAAAGATGAGGGTGTGTTCAGTTGATGGTTGAGATGAGGCAGACTGGAGCCAATCATGGAGAGCCCTGTGTGCCTTTCCGTGGAGCTTGGGCTTTTTCCTGTATTCAGCACAATTCTTCTGAAAGGTTTTAAATGGGAAACAGCATGGCCAGACTTGCATTTAAGCAAATCTCTCTGATGGTTTTGTAGGTCAGTGGATTTCAAATGTTAGCATGTACGTCAGGATCACCCTAAAGGCCTTTAAAACAGATTTCTGGGCCCCACTCCCTGAGTTTCTCACTCAGTAAGCTTGGTCTGATGCATGAGGATTTGCATTCCTAGCGAGTTCCCGGCAATCTTCTGTGGCTACTGGGACACATTTTGAGAACCATTGTTGTATAGGATGTTCCAGAAGGAGCCTAGGCTGGAGACTACTTAGGCGGCTATACCACTAATTTAGGAAAGAGAAAAGGAATATCTAAAGTAAAATCTAGTACTAAAATACAAACTCTGTGAGAGCGGGGATTTTGTCTGTTTATTTAATTTTATATTTCCGACACCTAGATTAGTGCCTAACATGTGATAGTGCTTAATAAACACTCACTGAATAAACAAACAACAGTAATAGACTCAGGAAATACTCAGGAGAGAAAATCAACACTACCTGATGATACGGGAGATGAGACAGAAAACGCAAGACTGACATCCAGGTTTCTAGTTTGGATGAGTATGAGTGATGCCATTGATGGTGGCAGACGCTCCAGAGTAAAGGACACATCTGGGGTGAGGGGATGATCAGTTTGAGATATGTTGCATGGAAAAGATGTGCGAGATTTTCTGGGAGAAGGTAAGCAATAGACGGGCGGATGTGAGAACTGGAAGCTCAGAGAGAGCACTAGGCCAGAGATACCAGTTTGGAAACCCTCTGGTAACTAGGGAGGGAGTAGTCAGAGCCGTTAGATTTCTGAATGAAATTGCTCAGGGGGAGTAGATAGGGTCAGAAGAACAATGAGCTAAAAACATACCAAGTTTTATGGGACAGGCAAAGAAGGAGCACCCGAAAAGAAGAGGAAGGAAATCATCACAGAGGTAGAAAACAACAGATGAGTGCAGTGCTTCGGGGAGAGCCATTCGTTTTGCTCTTTATTATACAAAATTTAAAACAGAGAGTAGAAAGAATAGTGTAATGATTTCCCATAGAGCTATCAACAGTGATCGACTCGTGGCCAGTCTTATTTTACTTATGTTTTTTTCAATCTTATTTTACTTGTATCTCTACCCACTCCCTCTTGCCAACTAAACTGTATTATTTTTGAAACAAAGTAGGTGTCATATTGGTTCATTAGCAAATATTTCAGTAGACATCTCTAAAAAGAGATGAAAAAATATCATAACGCTATGATTATCTCAACAAAAAAAGTTAACAATTCCATAATATCATTAAAATTTTAGTTAATATCCAAGTTTTCCTAATTGTCTCATTATTTGGGGGTTTTACAGTTTTTTGTTTTTTTTTTTTTTTGGTTTAAGCAGAAGCCAGAGATCTGCCTAACACAATTAGTTGATATGTCTCTTAGATCTCTTTTAACAGACAGCCCCCCAACCCCAGCCTTCTGTTTTTCTTGGCTAGTTATTTAATGAAGAAATTGGGTCCTGTAGAATTTCCCACATTCTGGACTTTGCTGAACGTTTCCATTGTGTCATTTACTATATTCTTGTATCTACTGTATTTCCTGTATATTGGTAGTTTAGATCTAGAGGCAAGGCTTGACCAATTTATGTTCCATTTTTTGGCAAGAATACCTTCACAGGTGGTACTGTGCACTTCTGGTTATCTTTCTTTTGGTGGTCTAGCAGCCATTGATGATTATTATCTAGATCCATTATTTGGAAATTACAATATAGTAGTATTATAATTCTATCATTCTTTTTCAAGCATCCCATTTTCATTTGTTAACGGGATTACTTTTATAAAGAGAAACTTTCCCATATCACCTATTTGGTTACCTGGAGGTATAGTCATATAAGAAAGGCAGAATAAATGCATCATTCTTTCTTTTTTATTTACCAGTTTTCAAGTATAAGTTGGTTCACTAGCATCTAATGTGATCAAATGGGGGGTGTTTTCAAGGTATTATCTTAAAGTCATTTATTTAAATACTTTTGTGTATTTCAATCTATTGCAAGTATTTGATTGATATACAAATTGTCCCGTCTTTGGCTTACAGGAGTTTCTTTAAGTCCATTCTTGAGTTTTCTGAAATAACTCCAGGAGCAGTTGCTAGCTTCCTTGCTTTCTGGTACAGAAGGATGATTCAGTCTATCCTATACATTTCTTACTCCAGATCTGGAATCAGTTATTTCTCAAAAAAGTTCTGGTTTCTTTAATGGGGCACGGTAATCAGACACCACAATTTGGGAGCTGAAGGTGCTCATTGCTATTACATTGGTAATTATTTCCAGGATTTTTTCTGCAAAAGAGCCAAGCAATATGTATTTTTAGACAAAACACCTCATAAGTTCATATCGATCTCCCCAATTCAAAAATAAGATTAAAGCATTTGTAGTTAAATTATTGGAATTTGTACTTGTACTGCTTTTCTCTTATGCTGAAAGCCTTAGTTTGCAACAATGTTAAAATAATTATTTTTATTACAATTTCAGAATAAAAATACCAAATATTATCGCTAATAATATGACTTCTGAAAATAGTTTGATTTTTTTTTTAGTTCCTTTTGTCCTTAGATTAGATCCCGCTAAGTATTTACAGTCAGATTACTGTATTTATTGTCATTTGAAGTATTTCCTCTCTTTATGCTGCAGACTTGATTCACGGCTCATCTGTTCATTTTGATTTTAGTTTTTGATTATTTCTTTTTAAAAATTATCTTTGCTTTATAATTTGGCAAAACATTCCCATGGTTCCAAAATCAAATCTAAAAACATGGTATATTCAGTGAAATCTAGTTTGTATCTTCATTTTCTCCACTTTATTCTCTCCCCTATACATAAATTTTTTTTGAAGTTTTGGTTTATCCTTCCATTTTTGTTTTGTTATAAGCAAATATACATAGATATATATTCATATTCCTCCATTTTCTTAAAACAGATGATAACATGCCTACATAGATGAAAACTAGACATACTTTTCTCCACCTTACTTTGTTCACTTAACGATATATCCTGGAGATACATTCATGCAGCATATAGAAAATAATCCTAATTCCTTATTACAGTTCCAAAGTACTCAGTATGTTAATTCAACTAGTTCTCTAAGAATGGATATTAGCATTGTGGCCAACTTTCACAAAGTCAAAGTTTCTGAGACTGAACAAATGATGAGTAGTGTCCAGTGCATCTGAACCATCCAACAGAAGACGGACAAACAGTTGTTGGATTTGGCAATATGAAGGTCAAGGAAATCTTAACCCGGGCTAGGTTGTATATACACAACTTACCCAGCAGTATGTAGCGGCCCTAGCTTAGGAAGAATAGTTTCGATGCCCTGGTATGAAGTGAAATTAGGTTATAGCGGGTCACAGGGTGAATGAGATCTAAGAAAACAGAGACGGCAGGAAGTATAAACTGCTCTCAGGAAGTTTGGATGAGGAGGGGCACTGAAGAGATAGAGAAATACACAGAGAAATATTTGGGAACAAGAGGGGTTGTATTTTATTTTAAAGATTTTATTCATTTATTTGACAGAGAGAAAGAGGGAAAGAGAGAACACAAGCAGGGGGAGCAGCAGGCAGAGGGGGAAGGAAAAGCAGGCTCTCCGCTGAGCAGAGAGCCCAGTGTGGGCTCGAACTCAGGACCCTGGGATGACGACCTTAGCCAAAAGGCAGACGCTTAACTGACTGAGCCACCCAGGCACCCGAGGGGTTTTATTTTAATGGTTCTTTTGTATGTTTATGAATGTTTGTGTAGAAGTGTTTTTAGGATGGAAGATACTAGAGCACATTAATTGTTTGGGGGAAGGGGCCATAAAGAGGAAAAGTTAACACCGGAAGAAAAACAAAGGTGTTGCTGGTGGAGAAATTCTATAATTCTTTATTTTTGAAGAGAAGACTCGAGGTTGTTTAGAGTGTGGTTGGAAAATATAAATGTGTGACAAATACATATATGTCCCGAAATTTAGAGGATCTCAAGTCATCATGAAAAGGTAACTTTCCTTGGCCCAATCTTTGCCCTCTTGAAGCTTATAGTAAAAGAAGTGTCTATCCTTATTACAGTGTTCTCCCCTCTTTGGTCCATCACCATCACTAACCCCTAGTTCAGGCTGCCATTTTCTCTTGTGACAACCGTAGCAGCCTCCTCCCTGGACTATCTGATTTCACTTTTGATTCTTCTGTTGTTACCACTTTTCTACAGAGAAGCCAGGAAAACGTAGCCCAAATCTTGTGTCTTCCCTGCTTGAAACTATTCGATGACTTCCTGTCGCACTCCGAATAAAAACCAAAGTCCTTATGAGGGGCTACAAATGACCTATAACTTCTTCAGTTTCCTTCTCGTTTGTCCGCGTCTCCGAGTGAAAGAATCCTCTAAGAAACTAGCAGAAACGTAAAGGTGAGGGAATGACCTTTTCGATCCACAGCTGTGCAAGTTAATTGCAGCCTGTGGGCTGTTCCACTACGCTAACGCCTGAGACTTTCCAATTTGGAGGTAAAATACTAGCAAGCCAATTTGGCCACAGATCCATGGCTAAATGTTGCAATACACTTTGTAATTAATAAAGATCATATTTTGAGTTCCATCTGTCTGACTTCTGGGTTTGGTTCTGGTTTGTCTCCATACTCAGGACAAGAAGCAGGTGTTCTTTATTGACCATCCTCCAAAAAAATCCTGGACAGAGCTCAAATGTGGTTTGGTTCAGTTGGATACCCGAGCCTTCTAGATTGATCACTATTGATCAGTGTTTTTATTTTCAAATAAGGATTGTCATCTCAACTGCGACAGTTGGATAACATTAGTACGGTAAATCCTACAAAGAAAGATTTTTGAAAAAAATATCTTTTAAGCAAACAAAAAAACTTAATATCTTCAATTATATAACGGACTTTAAAGGTGACAAAACAACACTAAAGATTCTGTCTTAAAATGTAGCATTCAAAGAAATAAAAACTTAAAGGTAAGTTTAATGCAAAATTTCAAAGGCTTCTTCCTGTCCATTTATCACAATAATAGAAAAAGAAAAATCTAAGATACATTCTGCAACTCTAATTCATAGGTGACTTTGTTTCTGGTGCTTATTTCTAAATAACCTAAATTCTATTTTAGAGGCAAGACCCCCTAAGGTAGGGTCATGTTCACAAGCCCTTGAGATTTTCTTCTCATTTTTGGCTCAGCTCCTGAAATCATTCTTCTTATTGCCTCCCTTCAAGCCAAAGGGAAGGCAGTCTTTGTCCCTATCAGTGCTGTGTTTTTAAGTGCCAGTTTGTGTTCAAAAGAAAAGCAAAAAGACCAACCTGGGGAGTCTCCTCCTTAAGAGTGAAAAACTATTGATTCCTTCTTATAACCAGCAGGAGAAAATGTTCCACTTTACTCTTTTCTCAGGAATACATTGAAGAAGAAATTATTTTAAAGGATTTTTTATACCTCAGTGAAGTTACACCTTACCTTAGAAAAGCTACGCTGTCTTTGGCAGGGCCTTGCCTCAAACACAAACAGAGAGGCTGTTTCTACACGCGTTTCTGCACAGCTTACCAGCATAGACTATTTTTTATGCAAAACCTTTTCAAGTTTCTGAATAGACATGTACGATATTTTCATGACATCCCTGACTACCAAAGAACAACTTGTATGTTCTCTGAGGAAATATCAAAACACAACATAAGTACATATGCCTAACATTTCTATGGAATAAAGAGAGGGTGATTATTAATATATCAAGAACTTCAAATGATTGCCTGCCTAAGTGTTCACAAGTCTTAGCCATTCTGGTCAGAAATAAATGACAAATATAATAAGGGAAAATAAAACATTTTCTGGGACTCCTGGTCGCCTCTCCAATGTGCAATGGTGTGCTGCTAAATGTTTGACAACTGGCTCTTTCTTTTTTTTTAAAGGCCTTAATTTGTGGTGTTTGCCAATTTTTGTGGTGTAAAGACTCCCACTGTGACCAATTTCAGGCTACTGTGGTGTTTAGCAACCGGCTTGTAAAAAAACCTGAAAATTTGACCATTGGCTCTCATAAGCCAGTACAAACCACGTGGAGCACCTCATTGCATTCATCCTTCTTCTCCATCACCAGCAGAAATACCATCTGTTGTGGCAGTTTTCTGGGATTCAAAACAAAAAAATGACATTTCCCAGCCATCTTTGCAAATAGAGGGGGCTGCATGACAATATTTACTAATGAGAACTAGACAGATGTCATGCTAGTGGTGATGGTCTACCACAGATGGTACTGGTAGTGTGTGTCCCTTAAAGGGGCTCCGGACTCCGTTTACCCCTTTTGTCCTGGTCCTTTGCTTTTTCCAGCCTGGACTGCAGACATGATGACTGGAGATGCAGCAGCCGTTCAAGAACCAACAACAAGGGAGAGGACAAGGAAATCATGGAGATCCCAGCCCTGACGTCTTTGAGTTGCCTCACCACCCCTGATTTCTGATCTTTTTGCAGGAGATAAAGTAAATTTCTTCATTGGTTTAGCCACAGTCATTTAGCTTTTGTGTCAAAGGCAGCCAAATCTAGTCTTTGAACTTGGGCAGACTTGCCAGTGGATGCAGGCTTAGTGAAGAGAAATTGCTACTGGAAGCAAAACTATTTGAGATTTTTTTTTTTTTTTTTGAAATCAGGTAGTCGTTCAAACTTCAAAACGGGCCCGTCCACTATCTATTTTGTCAGTGTGAATCTACCTAAAACACTTGATTTCAGAGGCAGAAATTGTACCCAGCACACAGTAGGCGCTATGAACATTCGGTAAAAAGAAAACTGACTACCTTTGTTGAACACGTGCAATATACCAGATACCATGCACGCTGGAGACATTACACGCTGTGTCACCTTACTCAAGTCGCCTCACGTCTCGGTGCTTTATTTTCTTCATCCATAAAATGGAGATAACACAATAACTATATCATCGGGTTTTTTTTTTCAAGGATAAAGGAGTTAATAACGTATATGTCAGGTGCTTGACAATGCCTGGAAAATTGTAAATGCAAAATAAGTATTAGCTACTACCGTTATCACTATGGTTCCCCACAAACCCTACTCAGGAGGCGCTGAGGCTACCAGCGGATGAGGACAGTGACACCTATCTCATAGGGAGGTTCTCAGACTGTCAGATGATGCCTTTCAGGTGTTTACATTGTTCCAGATAAATGCCCAGTAAACTCTGGCTATTATGAATTTGATATATAACAGCAGTGGAATATGGTCCTTTTCATGAGATTTGTGACAAAATATTGTGTCAGTGAAGAGAAAAAAATGAGCTTTTTTGTGAGAGGAAAGGCTAGTCATTAGTCCTCCTTCTCTACAGTGTACTTGTGGGGCCTCAGGATGTGCAGTTAATGGGTCGAAGGTTGAGTGACATGTGACATGCGACACACAGCAACCAAGAGCACGGGGCGAGGCACGAGGAAGGGGTAGAGGAGGCCGTAGGGATGACGCTTTGGTGTGGAGAAGACACTATTCTGGATTAGGAGTTCCCGAATTGGACCTGATTCTGTCGTTTACTGGTTTTTGTTTTGTTTTTTTTTTTAAAGATTATTTATTTATTTATTTAACAGAGAGAGACAGCCAGCGAGAGAGGGAACACAAGCAGGGGGAGCGGGAGAGGAAGAAGCAGGCTCACAGCGGAGGAGCCCGATGTGGGGCTCGATCCCAAAACGCCGGGATCACGCCCTGAGCCGAAGGCAGACGCTTAACGACTGTGCTACCCAGGCGCCCCCGTTTACTGGCTTTTTGACCTTGGGCAAATTACAGAATTTCTCTAGACTTTACTTCCTTGGTTTGTTAAAAGGAGGATTTTGAGCTCAATAAACCCATCCATCCCAGCTTTGAGACGTATTTTTGTGTTTGTTTAATGGCTAGGAGATGATGTTGGACCTTAAAGAATAGGCAGCATTTTGAAAACTGGAGACGCTGGGATCATGTGGAAGTATGAACAAAAAAAGTAACATATTTAAGTGCTTTGGGGGAACACCATTGCAAATTTGCCCGTGTTTGTGTGGAAGAATGAAGGGGACCAGGCCGGAAAATGTGGGTCTGGGTCATACTTCAAGGGACCTTGGGTATCAGGCCTCAGAGTTTGAAGTCTACTGGGAGGCACTGCTGGCCCATTGAACTTTTTGGTCAGGGGAATGACATGGACAAACAACTCCTTGTGGGAGATTATTCAGCAATTAGAATGATATAAGGGTCCCTGGAGGGATGAAGGAGAGTCCGAGGGCCACCGCAGAGGTCTAGGCATGAGATCCAAGTACCTGGGGGCAATGGGAAAGGAAGGATATGAGAGCGTGTGGAGAAAGATGCAGACATCTTAGGACAGGAATGAACCCATGGAAATTTCTCCCCATGTGATTTAACTGGCAGGGAGTAGATGTGACAAGTCAGTAGTTTAGTGCGGGGCGGGGGAGGGGCACAAACTTGGGTCTGAACATTTGTTAGGTAAATTTAGAAACAACAGTTTGAACAATAGGTAGTAAACTCATAAAATTGGTGTCAGTCTTTGTTAATAATGGTTGAATTCACAGACGTCAGAGAAGCAGAAAATGCTGTCGCTCTATTATATTTTAGGAGCTCAGGAGCATTAATATTCACAGGGAGGATCTGGGGAATGACAACATTGAGGTGTGGCAGGCAAATGGAGGAAGAAACAGTCTTCCAAGGCCTGTGTCTAGGTGCTATAAACACTGTTCTTCTGCCTGACCCAGGCCAGGAAAGGGGTCCCAGAGAACAATTCTGCTAAGCAAAGATTACAGCACACCCCACAAACTTCAGAAACTGTGGGAATTCCTGTAAAATTCTGTCATGATGATAATTACCATAAAATGTTCACACAGAACTTATAGTGTACAAACTGTTAAGAAACTCTTAGAGGGGCACCTGGTGGCTCAGTCGGTTAAGTGTCTGCTCTCAGCTCAGGACATAATCCCAGAGTCCCAGGATAGAGCCCCAAATCAGGCTCCCTGCTCAGCGGGAAGCCTGCTTCTCCTCTACCCCTCACCCGACTCGTGCTCTCTCTCTCTCACTATCTCTCTCTCAAATAAATAATAAATAAAATACTTTTTTAAAAAGATGTGTTTTTTTTTAAAGATTTTATTTATTTATTTGACAGAGACAGCCAGCGAGAGAGGGAACACAAGCAGGGGGAGTAGGAGAGGAAGAAGCAGGCTCCCAGCGGAAGAGCCTGATGTGGGGCTCGATCCCAGAATGCTGGGATCATGCCCTGAGCCAAAGGCAGATGCTTAACGACTGCGCCACCCAGGCGCCCCTAAAAAGATGTTTTTTAAAAAAAGAAACACTTAGGAAAAAGGCTAACAACTTTTTTGCAAATTCCTAGCATTTACAATTAGAAATTTTAAATTAAAAGTTTAAATACATTTAAATAAATAAGAAATTAGAAATTCAGACTTGAGAGCAAAGGCAATCATGAGGAAGAACGCTTACTGCAAAGTATGCCCTACTTTAAGAAAAACACCAATTGGAATTTTCACCGCAGTTCAATTAGATATTTATTTCTTCAGCAAACATTTGAGCGTCTCCTGTGATAGGTCTGTGTAAACTTTGGGCATGCAGCAGGAAACAACTAGACACAGTTCCCACCCTGGTATTACTTAGAAGGCAGGTAGGGTCTTCCCACGGGTATACAAAACAGCATGCCTAAACACATTCCTAATCACAAGCAGCCAAAAATTCTCTGGAGGAAAAGGTGTGATGAGAGAATAGAGGGATTTCAACATCAAAAACTCATAACTTGCCCTTTTTCCCCAACTATAGTTATCCCTGGAACATTCCTGTTTAATGAGCAGAATACCACACCAGTGATCCTTGGCGGGCTCATTCCAGGGAAATTGATGAATTTAAATCCATTTAAGGAGCTGCTACACAAACCCTACATTACATTTATTTTTCTACTGAGTCCCCATTCCTGAAAATAAATTTCTGGGTTCATATTTGCATATTTCATATTTGCAGCCAAGTTTAAGGGCTCACCTTATTATAAATGATCAGTGATTGTTTGTTGTTTGTTGTTTTTGTTTTTTAAGCAAGCTAGCTCAATAGCATAATTAGTTTGCCTACAGTTCCTTGATACCTCCTTTTCTCTGAGGAGCTTGTCCTTCTTCCTGCCTTAGCCACTCACTTTCTCTGGTCACACTGCTAGATCTTGGCATTACCCCAAACTGCCCCAGCTCCATAATTTCAAGCATCCCATTCTCAGACTGTTCCCAGCATGTGGGAGTGGGTCCCAACTTAGGCAATTCTCAGACTCCACTGGGACCTTCAGTCCATTAGATCTTATCACCTTTGCTTTGTCCTGTACTTCTTTATGTCCTCACCTCCCTCCTTCCCACAGCCAGCCACAGTCATTCCCCTGCCCACACCCTCTGCTCTCTGACCCTCTTTGCCTCCGTCACACCCACCTGCAAAACCCCAGTGCTGTCCCCTTAGGCCAACGTGGCTGGAGAAAAATCCACAGCCCTGCTGACTGGTCTTGCTTTAAACTCATGACCACTAACCTCAAATGGGCACTTAAGAGCACTGCCTGGCAATCCGACCACCTCTGTGTAGTTTATTTGGTCTCAAACTCTCCCAGAAGATAACTCTTTCATATCTGCTTCTCTCTTTTCCTACCTGCATAGTCTCTCCCACCCTTACCATTCCTAGGAAGTGGGGTCCGAGGCTATCTCACTAAGAGAAGAGAAGTAGTAGAAGAGAACTTCCTGACGTTCCCACCTCTGCAGCCACCAGCCCAGGTGCACCTGGGCCCACATGCTGTCTTCCCTCCTGCGTCTAGCGTCTAGCGTCTCCCTGCGTCGGTGCACTGACCTTCTGGCTCTTAAAAGAATGGGTGAAGTAGACTCAGGTTCAGGGGCTTTGCACTTGCTCTTCAGTCTGCTTGGGAGTTTGGAGACCCTCGTCCTAGAGCAGTGGCATGCCCTCTTTCTTCCTCCGAGACCTCTTTACCTACCCCTATAGAAATAGCAACCTCCCCCGTTCCCAATCCCTCCTACTTGGCTCACCACCTAGCATATTTGTGTATTTATTCGTTATCTGTCTTCTTCGATGAGAGCAGGGATTTTTATCTGTTTGCCACTATATGCCCTGTAATTAGAACAGTGCTCCACTCATTCATTCATTCATTCATTCATTCGACAGGTGTTTAATAAGCTCCTACGGGGTGCCAGATACTGCTCTAGGCTCTGAGAGAATAGCAATGAACAGAACAGACCAAAGGTCCTCCTCTTTTGGCTAAGTAGGTAGTTAGGTGGTGATAGGGAAAGGGAATTATAAAATACATGTGTTTGGGAAGGGTGGGTAAAATTTTAGATAGAGTGGCCAGGGTGGGCCTCATTGAGAGGGGAACATTTGGGTGAAGACCTGAGGCGGTGAGGGAGGGGAGGAGACAGCTAGAGTGGAGGCCCTGAGGTGGGACTCTGCCCAGGTTGCTCCAAGACTGAGGAGGCCTGGCTGACGTGAGGAAGTAGACCAGGTGGGAGTGGTAAGGGAAGAGTCAGGAGGGCAAATCAGGTAGGGTTTTGTACACAGTGTGAGGACTCTTATTTTGAATGAAATGGGGACCAAGGGGAGATTTTTTTCATACAATGATATTAATATACCAGCCATATTCAAGCTTTGACAATTGTCCTAATAATGTCCTTTTTAAAAAAAGGATCCAAGTTTTTATGACCATTTAAAGAAATAACTTGCACAAAGGGCAAAATCAAATTGCAAAGCATGTGTAGTATTAATAATTATCATTTGCGGCTACTAGGAGTGCACTAAGAAAGGTCATGTGTAGGTTAAAATGTAATAATTTTATAATTTTTATAACATAAAAAGTGTTATCATGTCATTTTATAGCTTCCCCCACAATCCTGGATCCAATCAAGGATCACACACTGCATTTAGTTGTTATGTCTTTTTTAAACAGCTTTATTGAAATAAAATCTGCACACCATATAATTTACCCATTTAAAGTGTACGATTCAATGGCTTTCAGTATATCCACAGAGTTGTGTAACTACCATACAGACTAATTATAGAACACCTTTTTTTACCCCCCCAAAGAAACTCTGCAACCTTTAGCTGTCACTTCTCCCCAACTTCCCTACTCCCCCAAACATAGGCAACCACCATTCTACTTTCTGCCTCTATAGACAAGCCTATTCTGGAAATTCGTATACATGGAAGCATCCAATACGTGGTCTTTGTGTCCAGCTTCTTTCATGTAGCATAGTGTTTTCAAGGTTCATTCATGCAGCATGCGTCAGTATTTCATTCTTTTTAATGACTGAATAATGTTCCATTGTGTGCATAGCACATTCTATTTACCAGGGAAGGGTTTTGAGCAGAGGAGTGACCTGATCTCAGTGGCATTTCACAAGGCTCACTCCAGCTGTTGTTCCAAGGAGCAGAGAATGATGACTGTGTCAAATGCTGCTTTTAGGGAAAATAAGATGAGGCCCCAGGTTTGACCAGTAAGTGCTCAAATACTTTAACAAAGAAATTAGCTGAAATATTCCGATCTATAATTTACAAATTGTATTTTATGTGTTTTATGGTATTTGTTGCATTTCCTTTGAATAATTAAAGATGGAATGTGGAAATAAATTAAGAAATAAGAATTTAAAATAGAATGTGGACATGTAAAGGTCCCTGAACAATTGGAGAGTACTATTAACTTACTTCGGTCTTTGATATTTTCTTTATATTGATGGTAATGATTCTTTGGGCTCATGAGAAATTTATTCCTCAGAGTAATTATTCCTCTCTAAACATAACTCAACATTATGGTAATTATCCAAGATTTCATGCCAGCTTCCAAAGAGCTAGCCAAGGGAAAAATTAATTCTTACAAAAAGATATGTTCAATGTCTATGCAGATAGGTTAAATGAGAGCCAGTTTGTTTTTATTTTAGGGGGTTGGTGTCATATAAAAGATTGTAGAAATTGGATCCAAATTGGATCCAAAATTGTGGCATCTGTCATTTGGGACAACTAGGTCACCTACTCGAATCATTAGATACTGAACTGGCATGAAACACATATATTGATTCAGGGTTTGGTACAAGCACATGCAATAGTACCAGGCTATCCAGTTCTGGGTACTTGCAACTTCTGGGGCTCGCAGAACATGGGAAAGTTGGTGAAGGCCAATGGAAACTAGACATGAAAAGGAGAGCCTCAGAAGGTAATTGTCAAAAAATGCACTCCACGTTTACGGTACGGTTCGGAGGGCGCGGTAGACGGGGGGATGAGCAGTTCAGAAAATAACTACTGAACACCGAACTTCATTTGAGGATAATGCACCAAGTCCGCTCCACCGGAGTAAAGGAAGCAGCGGGAGGAAAGTTGTTTTTCTCTCCTCGGAATAAACGGGGCGTGGGGCAGGAGGCGAGGGGGAGGTGGCCGGCCCCGCGGCCCCGCGCTCGCGCTACCCGGCCGGGAATTTGGAGAGGATCCCTGGTCGTGCGGCGGCGGCGGCGGCGGCGGCGGCGGCGGCG
>NC_048222.1:109657847-109769861 GCF_002007445.2 Ailuropoda melanoleuca | reverse complement strand
TGATGGCGCCTCCCGGCCGGTTCGAGAAGCGAACCTGCCATCTCCGCCTGCTCCGGCGCCCAGCCGCCCAAGCAGGGCTCGGCCGGGGCTCCCCTCGCGTCTTTGTTGGGTCTGCGGTGGGGAAGCCGCGTTCGTCTGCCCCGAGCCTCGCCCCCGGCCCTGGCAGCGGCGGGACCTCCCCTGCCACCCTCCCCCTCTGCCCGCTCCCCGTTTCTCTTTCCCTTTCCGCAGCGGGGCCGAGGCCCGTGCGCGCTGCCCGCGGGCCCATTGTCCCGCGCCGGCCCGACCGACCCCTCCTGGAGTCGGAGGGCAGCGGCCGGCGCTGCCCTCTCCGCGGTCTGCGCCTCGCGGAGCGGGTCTGGCATGAGGGGGGCACCCGGTGCCCTGCGCCCCTCCGCATCCCAGGCGGGGTCCTTTCCCTGCCCCAAGGAGCCTCTTGGGGGTCGAGGTCAAGGAAAGTTCGTACCGAAATTCCCTCTAATTTAATCAAAGGCTTGGCGGTGGCGCGTAATTTTTTTCCCCCCTCTTCCGCCTACACCCCGTGCGTCTCCCAAGTGTCGTCTCATTCCTTTCCCTTTACCGGATTCGATTGCCTCACTGCATGTGTATTTGTGAGTTCGCTGTTGAACAACTGTGCCTTTACTCCGCTGTCTTTGTTAGTGTTTCTCGGGGTGGTTGCCGCAGGACGGCGGGGGGAGTGGGTGTGAGACAGACGTGGGCTTGTTTTTCTAGTTGCTTAATAGACATGTAGGCTTGTAGGGAGAACGTTTCCTTGAGGTACTTTAGGAAGCGAGGAGGAACAAACGCCGGCCGGATCTTAACAGCTACAGTAGCTGCGGCTTTTGTTTATTTTGGGGCGCATACGATTTTTTCAATCTACTGTGCAGGATAGCCAGTAGGACGCTTCCCTTCTGGAAATCGAGGCGCGTCTCAGCACCATCTCCTTGAGGAAGCATCGTGTTCGTGAGTGCTGTGGGCAGCTGGCCTTTTCCTTTCCCCTCCTCTTCCCTTCTTTCCATTGTAGCTGAAGTTTCGGACTATGTGGAATGACACAGAAGTTGCATGATTTCAGTATGTCATCCTGTTGCTGAAACTCTTGGCACCTTAATCACAGAACGCCTTCATTTCAGAACATTTCTTGCTCTAATTGCTGTGGTGGTTAACATGCCTACTTTCAGTAACACAATGAGAAAACTGTTCTCTGCCCATGTTGACTTTTCATCTTGTTTATAATTACCACTTTACGTTTTATGGGAGGTAGCTGAGCCGTATTGGAACCACTATTTCAAAAAAAAAAAAAAAATCGAGGCAGGACCCATGTTCAGGGCCCCAGCATTTTCAAGGAGTATAAATATTTTGCATCATTGTTATTCTGATGTAGGTGCCAGGCCTATGTAGGCTGAACTGATTAAGGTGTTTGTCCTCCTCTCTCCCCCCCCTTTCCCATTTACAGTTATTTGATATTTCTCTGCAGGTGGTGTACATTTGTGTGAAACTGCAATTCTTAGGAAACTGTAACCAGGGTCATGAGAGATGATTTTCTAGAGCTGGGTGATACCAGGGCCTCTGGAGGATCCAGGCAGGATTGGGTTTCTTCTGAGGGTAGGGATTTGTCCTTGATTTAGTTTGACCCCTCCAACCATAGGTATGTAACCAAATACATTTTTCCCTTTTGCAGTATCCATTGGTTTTATACCCTTGAAGAGCTGATGACTTTTGCATTTTAAGAGAAATGACCATTTTTTAGGCAATTAAGAATGTTAACTTCTTACATCTCTTGGAATTTAAGTTAATTTTTTCCTGAGTTCATTAAAGCATTAAGTAAGTCCCATTTTCCCACATACATTTATTAGTTAAAAACTGAATTTCAGTTTGTGATTCTGATTTATAATAATTCTGGGTTAAAGATAAAATTAACTGATTTGGTTAGGTAGGAAAAAGAAGAAACTGGGGTGTAATTAGACGACTATATTTAAGCTGTAGTTGCCTACATAATCAAGGCCAAGTTGTGTGTGTATAAAAGATCTCATTTGTGTAGTCTTACAAGGCTAATGGAGGCATCATTGAGGCTTTATAAATAATGTAAGTTGTGTATAATGTAGAGTCTCCAGAGACAGCAGAGAAAGCATCATTACCAGCCTTTTCAACCTGCTTGAGATCTTAAATTGATTTACAGCACTGAACTGGTGCAAAATGATACATCAGGATGACATGGGGTCAGCCTGTAAAAGTCTATGATGTCAGCCTATTAGTTCAGTCATCATAATTAAACCATATTACAGGGGCAGCTAAGCAGGAGTCTGGCGTTATACTTCAGATATGGATGGTACATGGATTTTGTTTATAGTGGAAAGGCTGAGCTGCCCAGGAACGCTAGTGTTTCTGGAAGAGGGAAAGGCTTACAGAACTCTGAATTTCTGAAGAAATTTAAGATAAACGAAAAGATGTTCAATCTGCATTGTCTAAGTAGCTTTCCATTTGGTAGTGGAGAGACATTTGCATTGAGGGTTCTGATAAGGACCTTTGCGGCTCCAATCCTGTGTATTGAATCAGGCTTCATGTGAGCTTGAATTTAACGTGGCCTTAGGGACATTCTAAAATATCAGAGGTCCACATTCTTATCTCTGATCCTTTCATTAGCACTGAGTTGCACTGTATTGATGGATCAGCTGGCATGTTATTTCTTTAACTAGTCACGGTTACCAGGTCTCTACTGAAAGCAGATATCTGAATTGAATGTATGCACAATTTAGAAAAAGAAGACTCATTTTTTGCTGAAATTTCTGGCAATCTTTATTCAGTTTATGGGTCGGGAGTTGCTATCTGGGGAGGTGCTATTCAATAAGGTAGCTGTAGCTACATATGGATATTTAAATGTAAGTAAAATTGAAGTTCATCTCAGTAGCACTAGCCACATGTGGCTAGGGGCTACCATATTGGACAATGTATATAGAACATTTCCATTATTACAGAAGGGTCTGCTGGACACTGCTGCTCTAGGACCTTTACTTCTGCTTTTCCTTTCTACTCCTCTTTCAGCAGCTTCTCTGCTTACTATTTCTCAGGAGTTTGTGGGGTCAGGAAAAGAAAGGGATGTATCATTAATTTTTCCACCTACTAGTTGCTCTTGAGAAAATAAAAAACAGTTTGGAAGTGATAATTGAAGTACTGGATAAAATGAGATTGATTTTTCTCTGGATCATATTTATCGTAGACCCTAATTTGAGTTAGCATGTAGTTAATATTTTCAGAGTTTTTACTGTATGCTTAATTTTAATACTCATACCTTATTTAAGCCCCAAAACTTACCTAAGTACTGTTGTTATCACATTTTACAGGCAAAGAAACTTGAGTTCAGCGTGATTCAGTGTCTTGCCTCAGGGTACATAACTAGTGAGTGATTATGATTTATAATCTTAGCTGGGGTATGAACAGGCAGTCTGACTCTAGAGCCTCACTTTTAACTATATATATATATGTTTTTAAATTTATATGTATATGTTTTCTGTCTAGAATATTCAAATAATCATTGTTCTGGGTTTTACTATTCCAGTATGGACATGACTTGACTTTTATTTTTTAGGCTTTTAGATAGATTTGCCCTCTGTTGTGCTTTTCTGGGCTGTCTTCTCCTGCTGTCTTCTTTTGAGTGCTTAAGAAGAAACATAATGTTTACATTATACATATTTAAGCAGAACATAATTGGAAGAATAAATCTGACAAAAAAGTAAGGCATTTCAATGCTGAATTATTTTCATCTCTGCTTTTCTGGATAATTCCTGCCACTTTCCGAACCTTATGTTTTTTTCGTAATATCACAGGCTGATGGTAGTGAAGAGAAAATTCTAGTAGTTCACTTTATCTCCTCAAAATTAATCTTCTCTTAGCTGTTAGATACTGTACTTGGAGATGAAAATACTTCATGGCGAATCCTGGAAATTTTTTTCCACATTTAATGTCTACTTGTGTGTAGTCTTGCAGTTTTTCTTAACCTCCCCCACCCCCCTTTTTTTTGGTCAGCCTGTTTAAGAATCTGATGAAACCATGGATCCAGTATCTGCTCATTCCCATCCTCCAATCCAAAGATCCTCCAATCCAAAAATGTTTATATGCCCTGGTGAGCTTGTATACACAAGTACCCAAATTGCATGACATTTCAGGTGAAGGACATCCATGGGACAACCTTGCCAAGTGCATTCATAAACATTAAGATGTGTAATTTCCTTTGTAGAGAACAGAGATAATTAGTGTTAAAAGCGGCTTTGAGGATTTTCTAATTCCATCGGTTCCTATCAAGCTGAGCAGTCTGCGGCCCAGAGAAGATAGCCAACTTGCCGAGAGTCACCCACCTAAGTGACTGGAAGAGGGAAAGCCAGAACCAGGATCACTCTTACTGTTGTTCAGTTCTCATTTGTTTATCGTTTCCTGCTGCGCTCATTGTGTTCCTAAGGCTTTGGTCTGAGCATATCCAGTGTAATTTGGGGAGGGGAGGAAAGAATAATTTTTGGCATGGTATCGACTTTTTTGTACCTAGTATTGAGCTGAATAGGAATCAGGTCTGACAACCTCAGAGAGATGTTTTTTACAGATTAAAATTGATTTTTTTCATTTTAGAGATGGAAAAGAAAAGCCCTGTGTCTCTTTTAATCAATGGGACCTGCTAGAAAACGGGAGATCCAAGATTGTACCAAGATCAAATTAAATCAGGCAGTTCTGCTATATGAATTTTCTCTCTTGACTCTCAAAAGCAAATCACATTCTTAACCAAAAGCTAAAGTTTGGAGTATTTAAGGAAGGAGCTAGGGAGTATTAGGGAGAGAATTGGAAAGGTCTGAGGAGGAGAAAGATCATTTACCTACAAAGGGGTAGAGGAATTTGATATTAAGTCATAAAATGAGGCTGATGAAATGTTCTCTGTAATGGTACTTCTGTATGTGGTTTTGCTGTTTGTTCTTTCTTTCTCTCCTCCCTTTCTCTCCCAGACTAGCAGTTTATTATAAAGGATTGAGCTCAAGGACAGCAGAAGGAAGAAGTGCACAAGGGAAGGGACAGAGGAAGGGCTGCCGGACTTGCATGTCCTCTCCAGGCCTGCCGCTCTCCTAACACTTCGATGTGTTGAACAACTTGGAAGCTCTGGTTTTACTTTTTGTACCAACATTAGCAGGGGATGCTCTGATAACAAATAGGGGCATCACCCTTTTCCTCCAAATTGAAATCTCTTGGCTCTTTATATTCCTTTTCTGCTATTACCTGGTAGTGAAGATAGTGGTGATCTGTCATCTGATTGCAGCAAAAGTACCTGAAGAATTTTTAACACTTACTCCTGAGTAACTTCCTTAAAAAAAAAAAAAAAAAAAAGCAAAGCTAAGTAGCATGAATGTAATTACTTAAAATCTAAATTAAAATCTTCATTTTGGTATGCACTATTACGATGGAGTCAATTTTAGAGATACACAACAAGTCCTATTGGGTAAAAAAGTAACATTTGATCGCCATTGCTAGCTGATTTGCAGAAATGACCAGGCTCTGTAGCACATTGATTTATGTAAGAGAGGCTGTTTTTCAGACAGAAAAAGCCAAGACTTTCATAAATAGTTCAACTCCAGTGATCACATCAGAATTTTAGGAAAGTACTGGGAACTGCAGTATTTGAGCAGTTTTACATCTTTATAGTTTTTGTTATAAGCTCAAATCAGAACTCAAATCTTAAGACTCCCTCTTGAAAATAAAGCATCCAGCTTTTGAAGTTTTAAGGGAATCCTTACTGGGCCGTTTCTCCCAAATCTCTGCTCGGTTCTAGTATTCAGATAAGGAGGCTTGTTCCCTTGTTAAGAACCCAGATTTATGGTGTGGTGGATTGGTTTCTTAACTAATTTTCTTGAGATAATAATCTTGAACTTAAAGAAAGAACACATAATACACTGCAGTTAATTATGCATCTATATGCTGTTAAGCTTGAATATAAATAGTCACCATGTCATATTTGCAAAGAGGAAGATAGAGGGGTCTAGCTATTGATTCAGAAATATATTTATATACATAATTTTTAAATGCTTTATTTGTAGTTTCTCCCTAATTTTAGGGTAGCCGTACTATAGATATTTTTTCCTATAATCTCAGATAGTTAGGGTATATTTACTCAAACTGTTCATTCATTTTCCTTTCCTTGTCTATCTTTTGTGGTTTCTTTGCGGTGTGCTTATGCAAAGTGGAAGTATTTCAGATCTTTAAGGTTTTTTTCTTTCAGTTTCAAACACCACAAGAAAAAAAAGGGGAACTAATTGTCTTTCAAGTATTATAATTAGGCATTAAATTAAGTCATTTAGTTAGCTAAATACATGATTTTTTGTTTGTTTAGATTGAGAGAAAACATGTCTTTTTAATGGAAGAGGGATATTACATATACCATTAATTTGAAATTTTGATGCAGTATTATAGTAACTATATTATGCTCATTTATTCTCTTGAATATTTATTAGTTCTGAGTGGCTCAATAATTAGAAGATACACAAAAATGGAAAATTAAATACAACATTGCAAGAGTTATTACAAGATAATATAGGAGGAAGTTGCACAGACAACTCACATGAGGACCACTGTGGTATGGAAGGACATGTGGATTTGCATAGATAGAAGGGAGAAACATTGTAGGCAGAGTAGTGGTATGGAGGACCGGGGAGGTTAAGCCTGAGTGTTGAGATCTCCACAGCAGCACTGTCCCAGCAGAACTTTCTGCAGTGATAGAGATGTTTGCTATCTGCACTGTCCAATGTAATAGCCACTAGCCCTAGTGGCACTTAAAATGGGGCCAGTGCAACTGAAGGGAGTTGCATTTTTTAATCTTAATTACGTTATGTTTAAACATAACTGTGTATCCTGTGGCTGTCCTGTTGGACAGCACACATCTAGAGGCTGGTGAGCAGCCCTGCCTCACCGCAGCGGGTGTTCCTGATGGGCTCAGTATGGTAAGCCGGAAGACACACAGAAAGGCTAAGCTGGGGTGAGAATTTGCGTACTTGACAGTGCCAGAATAAGGAAGCATGGGGAAGTCGCTGAGGGTGAACATGCAGTGTAGATTGGAGAAGGTAGGGCCTGGATGCCAGGAGATTAGTAGGAAAGCTATTTGAGCTATCTATGTGATATGAGATGGGTTTTATGAGCAAAAAAACGGTGGTTGTTTGGCTATAGAGTAATGGGAGAGAGGTATCAGAGAATATTCTTGTTTCCAACCTAAGTGGCTGGAAAATTAATAAAGTCTTTTCTCAAGACTAGGGATGAACTGGTTGTGGAAGGAGTCAAGAATGAATTGACATGTCGAATTAAGGTGGAGTATCTAAGTAGAAGTATCTTACAGGCAAGTTGGAGATACATAACCAAAGCTTAGGGAAGGGCTCAGAGCTTCACAAATAGATTCTCAGGAGTCAGCTCCTAGAAATGATGGTTGAACTTCCAGGAGTGGGTAGGTGTTCCCAGAGGACCATGGAAAGGAAAGAGCTGGCGGGCTGAGTCTTCCATTGAAGTCCACAATTGGGAATTAGTAGAAGAAAGAGGTATATTTAAAGTGGGTGGCAGAAGAAATTGGAAGAAAGATTCGTGGTCAGAGGAGCAGTGACACCAGAAAGCCTGGGGAAGAGGGATTCTAAAGTAGGTTCAGAGTGGGATAATGTTGTATGGTTCATGGTGAAGGAGAAAAGGGCGGGCTAATCGAGTGAGTGCAGGTGTGAAGAGACACAGAGCGTATTAAGAAATGAGCAATAGATTCTCAGATGCCCTCGAGTGGCTTATATTTCAAAATAGTTGTGATCTCTTTGATTCCGAGGTTTGAAGGAAAGAAGTTAATGGACAGAGAGCAATAAAAGGTGATGGAGTTAGTGATCTGGAGCGCAGGTGACTGGATATTAACCATTGTAAAGGGGGAGAATTGTCCGAGAAAGCAGCAGAATGGGGTCCAAGTTAGAAAAAAGGAGATGGCAGAGCTTGTGGCAGCTTGCGCTGACTTTCCCAGGAGTGTGGGAGACGAGGCCCTTCCTGGGATGGTGAGATGGGCGACTCGGCAAACGGTATTGGAAGTTTAACAATAATGGAGAAGTTTTGAAAGAAGCATTACAGGTAGTGTGCCAGGGGATCTATGGAAAATTCAAAATGTAAACAGCAAGGGCAAAGCCTGGTGGGAAGTTTGACGTGGCTGTGGACTAGGTAATTGTTACTTTCTGGGATAGCTTGATGGCCTGATAGTAAGATTGGAGAGAAATGTTGGTAAACATGATTCTGGCCTAGGCAAAGCAAGTCACTTAAGAGACGAGGCTCTAGAGAATCAGATTGCCTGGGTTGAAGTCTAAGCCCCACCACTTACTTTTTATAACTTTGGGGGAAGCTACCATTCACTTTCGTAACCAGCTTTTCTTTGTTTGAAAAATAGAGATAATAGTATTAGCCTCAGGATTGATAGTAAGATGAAATGAGTTATACTTACATATTTCATCTAATTAAGATGCTGCTAATTATTTCATTGCACTATTTCATGTACTACTCAAGGGAAAAACCCCGTCAATTAGGTATGACTTACCATTGATTGTAAAGTTCTTGGTTTCAGAGGTGTTAAAATGGGGGAGAGGGAAGGTGCAATTTATGTTCAGTATAGGATTTGGTGCATAGTAAGCATTCAGAAAACGTTAGCTGTTTATAAAAATCAATGTGATTTTAGAGTCTAGAATGTTAATGAGAGCGGTATTGAATCCAATCTAGATAAGGGGTCACAGGTTATAAGGAGTCTAATGGACTTAAATGAATTGAGAAGAGTTAAGCAATGGGAATCCTGGTAATGAAATTGTGAAATATCAAGTTTGGGAATTTGTAGATGGAGCATTTCCCTGACAATTGTAGATAAAGGTTTTTGAGAAAAATATAGTAATTGAACTAAGAGAAGAATGCCCTTTAATGATTTAAAGAAGTTACTTAAATTGCCCAGAGCTTTTAAAGATAAGTATTCAAATTTATCTGTGGCTTTTTTATAGCATTCGTTCGTGTTATGTTTTGTTTTGGTTTTTTTCCAGTGGAGTAATGCACACTCAGTGTAGGAAGATTCTGGCATGGATTCTTGTCATAGTGGCAGAAGGAGAGGGGGAGATTGATTTGTGCCGTTTCATCAAGAGATAGGAGGGGGTCATTAATAGCCAGCTATAGAGCCCTTTTAAATGTGGAAGGGAGAAACCATAAAGGAAAATTGTATAGATTTGACAGCATTTATGCGGCCAAATACACACTTACAAATAACTAAACATGAACTTACAAATAACAACCTTTTAGGTAACATATTTGCAGCAAGTTACTGTTCTGTTTAAGAAACTTCTGAAGTCAATAGGAAAACAGCATCCCTAAAAAACAAGATTGGTAAAGGATGTGAACGATTAAAAAATACATGAAATGCTAGCTTCTAATAAAAAATGTTCTCCTGTGTCCTGGTCAGATTCCTCACTGGAATAGGGATGATGTTGTTTACTTTATTGTGTTGTTCTTTATGTACCAGGAAGTATCGGCCTGGGAAAACTGGGTTTTTTTCATTAAAGCCAGAATTTCCCAGCTGCCTAAGCAAAGCTGGGGTTACTGGGAGGTACATGGTATATATAAGCCAGAGTTACAAGAGACAGGCCTTCTCCATCTTATTTCCTTGATTATACCTGCTCCTCTCCTTGACATGATTTTGGGGTCAGAGTCTTGGAAGAATGTGGGGTATTCCTAGCCCATTAGGGGTTCTTAGTTATATGCAGTGTCTCAATCAGCTGATGTGATTGTTGAACCTGAGAGACACCAGTGCTTCACAGAGTCCATCGAAGTGGGCCTCTTACTCTCCTACCTGAGTTGCAGCATTAGATTCTGTTTATAGTGTCATTTTCTTATTCATAGAAGACACGGTGGTGGTCTTGGAATATGGTTTTGATTGTTGAAATGGGTTAGTTTATGAGGCATCAAAGTAAGAAAAGTCCTCTTGTGTAGTAGAGAGAAAATAATTTTAAAAGTTAGGCATCAGCATTTAATTTCCCATATTTTCTCTCAAGGCTAACAGTGATCATGGGTGTGAAAAAAGGCTTTTCATATGCTGCCCGTGGGTGAGGTCCATACCTGACGGAAACACACTCAGTCTTACCTCAGTATTAAGGGAGCTCTTAACCGAGCTGCTAGACAGAGTAGAATTATTTGTCAGCATTTTCTGCCTCACCGTCTCCTTTCTTTTAGATTTTTTAAAAAAGTAATCTCTACACCCAGTGCGGGGCTTGAACTCATGATCCCAAGGTCAAGTGTCACATGCTCTACTGACTGAGCCAGCCAGGTTCCCCTTAGGTGATCTGTGAATATTTCAAAGTTGGGGGGTGGGGAGACTTTTATCTCACTTATAGACTTCCCACTTGGGTTAGTACCCATCCCCTCCTGAGTGAGTGACTGTGAGTAGGAACCCTGAACTGATATGCCTTGGTCAGTCTCAGACTCTTTAAAAGCTGAGTGGGAGACGGAGGATGACCACCTGGAAAAATGGGTCTTAATTTTATTGGAGACTGTAACTTTTCATGAGAGGGAATAATAAGGCAGCGCACGGTGCATTAACGTTTAGCCCCTCCTGGAGCCCAGGATGGCAGATTGTATATGGCTTGCCATCTCATCTGTTACAGCTTCCTGTTTTGCTTTTTGCCCATTGCTGGCTTTGCAGTCTGGCATGATTAATAACACCCTCTTTATTTTCCTTGTGTTCGTGTTTGTGAGTTCAAGATTTCCATTGAGTTTGTTCAAGCTTGAGGGAATGTTTGATTGGTTTTAAATGTTTTCCTGTTAACTGTGAACAAAATTAACTTGATTAACATTCAAATGGTTGGCACACTGTATTTGTTTGCATTTAAACACTGAAGAGTTTTGTCTTGTCAAATTGTGCAGGCTGAGATGCTGATTTGTATTTCGGGAAGGGCTCCTTTAAGAAGGTGCACCCTCACTGTGGGGTTCTGCCTTTTGTTAAGCCCATATTAATCAATTCAGTAAGCGACTTGCACACTCCTGCTGTGTGTCTGCTATATTCAGGGAGGGATAGAGTAATGTACACATCAGTTTCTGCCTCCAAGAAGCAATCTTATCAGTAAGAGGAGACCACAATAAGAAAAGTTAAATAAGCCATCATTACTAATGTTAGGTATTCTTAGTTTGAAGGTATTTCTCTTATAATTGGGATAGCCTTTAAAATCAAGGGATTGAGAAGGAAAGCTGATGCAGTTGGTAGAGCTTTTGTTTCCTGCCCTTCAGTCTTTTGAGTATCTATACTTCATAAGGTATGTCCTATACAGTTGATAGGGTGGGAATCAGTGGTCATCAGTGTTAGACTTGCTCTAAAAATCTTGTAACTTTGATGAACAGTACAAAACAATCTTGTCTAGTCTAGCTTTTGTTTTAATAGCCTTTATTATGGTTGTCTTATTACCCCTTTAGACTGAGTTCTTTGGGGGTAATGGGCAGTGTCTTTATGATCGCAGAATTGTTCTCCCCTGGTCTGCCCATTAAAATCACTTGAACCACCACCACAGAACTCCGTGGACCTGCTGCTAGGGGATTCTACTCAAGGGTTATGGTGGGGAGCTTTTATAAAATTATTACAGGCAAGTTTAATGTCCACCAGCATTAAGAACTTTTGGCCTGACACACAGTAGGTACTCAATGAGTGAATTTTTTCATTTTGATTGAAGTTCGTTGTGGGTATGAACTATGTCTTTTATACTCAGCAGCACTTGGCCCTGTACGCTACCCATTGTGGGTGGTCAAGCCATACCAATTAATTCTGATGATTGATTGTTTCGTTCTTCCCTTTTTAAAAACATTTATTTATTTATATTAGAGAGAGAGAGAGAGCGCACACAAGTAGGGGCAGGGCAGAGGGAGAGAGAATCTCAAGCAGACTCCCTGCTGAGCAGGGGACCCCGCTGAGCACAGGACCCACTGAGCGCAGCTTTATCCCAGGACCCTGAGACAACAATCCAAGCTGAAATCAAGAGTTGGACGCTCCACGGGCACCTTGGGTGGCTCAGTCGTTAAGCGTCTGCCTTCGGCTCAGGGCGTGATCCCAGTGTTCTGGGATCGAGCCCCACGTCAGGCTCTCCCACTCCCCTTGCTTGTGTTCCCTTTCTCGCCGGCTGTCTCTCTCTGTAGAATGAATAAATAAAATCTTTAAAAAAAAAATAGAGTTGGACGCTCCACCAACTGAGCAGGACGTTCCTGCTTTTTTTTTGTTGGAGGAGAAAAAGAGAGGAAGAAAGGATGTGTATGTTTGACCTCTTTCTCTTGTCGGTTCTTGAAGAGATCAGCAATTCCTTATGTCCTAGTATCTAGAAGTGGAGCTAAATAGAGGTGTTGAGGCCTGAGACACTTACAAGGAGAAAAGGAGAGGCAGAGTGTAGAGGAGTAGAGCAGTGGTTCATCTGTCAATGTCTGGAGAAATTTGGGGTTGTGACATATTGGGGAGGCAGGGCAAGAGTGATTCTACCAGCATCCAGTAGGTAAAGGGCAGGGATGCTTCTTGACATCCCATAATGCTAAGACTGAGAAACCCTGCCATAGAGCATGAAGGAGGGGGTGAGGAGGCGGATAAGGGTTGAAGTGGTAGCGCCCCCAGCCGATGTTTCCGCCATACCGGTACACGGTTTACTTTATCTTCACCTCTGCTGCTCATTCCCTCACCCACATCCTCCAGAGTTCAGAGTACTAGTCTTTGCCATTATGTATAGATAGCATTGTGACTGTCAGCTGTGTGTTAGCCATTAAAATGAATATTTTACTATTTTACCTATAAATTTTCTCCATCTCTACATTTGCCTGAGTGGAAAAGTATTACCTTTAAGAAAAAAAGCCAGTAATTTTGTTTCGGTTTGTTTAGTTTATGTTTTCAGTGAAGAACCCTGAGAGTAATCAGTGGGAATGTAAAGAAGATGCATTCTTAAAAGGAGTTTAATTTTAATGTACCACAGACTTATAAGAAAAGAATGTTAAGAGTTGGACACATATATGCCTCTCCTTGGTGTGAAGCCATGGTGCAATTTTCTTACGTCTTGTTGAGTTGTAGCTTATGACTTCTTATCCTTATTTTGGGCTCTTTAGATTAAAATGAACTTAATTTTGTCGTTGCTGCCCTGATAAAAATTCTTGGTTTTTTCCATGTTCTAGGAAAGTGGGACGTTATCAAGAAGGAAAGAACAATGAAAAAAATAAGTTGGGAAGGGAAAGATTGGAGGGATTAAAATAAAACTATAAGCAAATCCCTGCTTACCCGTCCTTCTGCTTTATACATGAGACCCAGGAGGAAGTTTTTTAGGAGGGGCAGGGTGGTGGACTGGTTGCCTTGGCAAGCTCCTTAACCGTTCTTTACCTCCGTTTCATCATCTCTAAAGTAGTCCTTACAGGATTCTTGTAAGGAGTACGAGAGTTAATAGGTATAAAGTATCAGAACAGTGCCTGGTGCTTCATTATGAGTGGTGGTGGTGGTGAGATGAGGATGGTTTTTGATTCTTTTTGAATACTTGAGCTCTGTTGAAAATGATGGAGACCATGGATGCGCTCCTAAGATGTCACCCAGTGAACCACGTGCATGGCAACTCCCTCCCTTTGAAGTTGGTAGTGATGGTGACAAGAGTTTGTTGAGGCTGAAATTGGTGTGTTTCAGATGTTCTATTAAGGCCGTTTCTTGCCTACAGTCAGAATTTTAAGAGGTGGAGAGATTTCTATGATAAAATATGTTTGCTTCTGTAAGTTTTTGTAATATACTAAAACCATTCTAGTTAACTGACAGCATCATCCACTTAGAGATTTTCCACAGCAGTATTTGAATCTTGAACAGGCATTTCTTTAGAATTTGCTGTGCTCTCAGGGAATATATTAGTATAAACAATGTTAGTATATAATATTAGTGTAAACAAACTGATAAGGAATTAAAATCTTTCTTTGGTAGGGGCTCCTGGGTGGCACAGCGGTTAAGCGTCTGCCTTCGGCTCAGGGCGTGATCCCGGCGTTATGGGATCGAGCCCCACGTCAGGCTCCTCCGCTGTGAGCCTGCTTCTTCCTCTCCCACTCCCCCTGCTTGTGTTCCCTCTCTCGCTGGCTGTCTCTATCTCTGTCAAACAAATAAAAAAAAAAAATCTTTAAAATCTTTCTTTGGTAAAGCATAATGCATCCCAAAAACAGTAATTTTTTTTAATTCATTGCAGTAAAATTGACATACAATATTATATTAGCTTCAGGTGTACAGCATAGTGATTTGACATTTGTATACATTGTGAAATGTTCACCTGAATAAGTCTAGTTACCATCTGTCACCTTACGAAGAATACAATATTATTGACTGTATCTGTCATGCTGTATATTACATCCTCATGATTTATTTCTTTTATAAGTGGAAGTTTGTACTTCTTAATGCCTTTCACCTATTTTGCCCCATTCCCCCAACCTTCCTCCCTTTTGGCAACTACCGGTCTATTCTCTGTGCCTGTGAGTCTGGGTTTTGTTTTGTTTGTTTTGTTTTTTAGATTGTACACATAAGTGACATCTTGCGGTATTTGTCTTTCTCCATCTGGCTTATTTCACTTGGGATAATACCCTGAAGGTCTATCTGTGTTGTCACAAATGGCGAGATTTCATTCTTTTCTTATGGCTGAGTATTTCTGTGTGTGCGTGTGTGTGTGCACGCGCGCGTGCGCATCCCAGATCTTTATCCATTCATCCACAGTTGGACACAGGTTGCTTCCGTATCTTGGCTATTATAAATAATGCTGCAGTATATGTAGGGGTGCATATATCTTTTTGAATTAGTGTTTCCGTTTTCTTCAGGTAGATACCCAGTAATAGAATTGCTGGATCATATGGTATTTTTATTTTTAATTTTTTTGAGGAACCTCCATACTCTTTTCTATAGTGGCTATACCAAGGGTTCCTTTTTCTTCCTATCCTCAACAACGCTTGTTGTTTCTTGTCTTTTTGACAATTTTTTGATAAAAGCCATTCTAACTGGATAGTTTACTGTGCTTTTGATTTGCATTTCCCTGATGCTTAGTGATGTTGAACATCTTTTCATATTCCCGTTAACCATCTATTTGTCTTCTTTGGAAAAATGTCTACAATGGTTAATTTTTATCAAGGCTGCTTTGGATTATCCATTTTATTGTTCCTACTGATGTGACTACTTGACAATCAGTTGAACTCAATTTGTATTTTTATTGCATGGTAGGTAACAAAGCCCAGGATGCATTCGAGATGTAATCGTGGCAAAGAAAACAACATAGATTGTTGGCCATTCGCCCTGTTTGTATGTTCCTCCTTAGATAAACATTGTGTGACTCTTATCACAGTCCTCTTTATAAGATGGTTCTCCCATCCCTCACTGACACACTTCCTAACTGTAAGCTTGGTGGTGGTGGGAACTGTACCATACTCATTTTCTTTCTACTGCACTTTTATGTTGGTGTTAAGCGCTTAAAGAATTTCTTCAATTAAGTAGTGAATTAGTGAAGACTAAAGTTCTCCTAGTAGTTGAATGGGAGAAGAATTTGGGTTCTGAAACCTTCTGAGAGCTTCACTAGGTGTTTTCATTCTGACTGGTAAGTAAGTCACTGTGGAAAAGTTCATGAATAGGACCAGACTGAACATGTGACTGAAGCAGGAAAGTGTGGACTTACAGTACAGCTCTCATCTAATTCTGTACATTATGCTTGTTTATATCCAAAGCATTTTTCCTCTAACCTACTGGGAGATGTTGCATTTGCTCCTTTTAGCTCTTAGCTGGAGGAAGCTGGTCCTATTCTGGAAGAGGGCTGCTACTGTTTTGTTGTTTTTTTTTTCTCCGACGCGGCCAAGCAAACCTTTTTAAGTCCAGTTTAGTTTTTGGCAGATCGAAGACAGGCTGTCATTGATCGTCATGTGGAGGAGAGTGAAACCTGACTAATGTCAGTGTTTGTTTCAGTGATTGTGTAAACTTGGATTTTTAGAAATTATTTCATTCTTCCAAGTAACAGATTTATATACTGGAAAAGTGACAGGACCAAATTGCTTTTGAAGATATTTGAATAATAGAAAACTTTTTTGGGGTAAGAAATGAATGCATTGAAAAGTTTGAAGGATATTTGAATTGTTAATGGAAAGGGGACTAAGGGATTAGAATGGGAAGAAAAATTGTTTTTTGTTGTAATATGCATTTTGTAAAATTGAATTTTTTGATCATGTGGCTGAATTGCTTAATAAAAAAGTATCTTCCCACCCATATCCTATTCACCCAGAATTAAGTCATATATTCCAACTCTGAGTACAGGAATAAATTTCTCTTAAAAATCCCAGTGCAATGATAACTTCCACTCTGTGCAGAAATACTTTCAATTATTTTTTCCTTTATAAAAAGATAAATCTTGCCACCTCTTGGTCATAATACTGTCTTATAGAGCAATGTAGAATAAATGTTACCCTCTTCAGTTTTTATTTATTTTTGTTACCGGGGCTTTAAAATTGAAAACAGTAATTGGTTATAAGTAAAAATGTTCTGCACACCCCTCCTTCCAGCGCACTCCTAGAGGGAACCACTTACTTGGTTTTGTGCATTTCCTTCCAGGCCTTTAAAAATATACCTATGTTATTATACCTGTACAGTTTTTGTTTCTATTTGTGTTATTGAAATTGAAATGGAACCTACTGTATCTATTGTCCTGCAACTTTTTTCTAACTTATGGTATGGTTTTCTTTCCCTTTTAGACATGAAAGTCTGTCTTTTTTCTTTTTTTCCTTTTTTGACAGTTACATCATTGTCGGATGTACCATAATTTATTTAATCATTCCATTATTGTTAGACATCTGGGTTATTTAGAACATGAATATGTTTGTGTGTGTCCATCTGAGGATGTCACTTCCCTTGCAGCTGTCACAAGGTGTGGCTGTTCCTTCTCATAACCTTCCTATCATGGTACCTGCAAGGGGGGCCCTCTTCGTTGCCACCACCACGCCATTCTTCCATCCTCCGTAGAAACACCCAGCTTTGAATATCATGTCAGATTACACCTCTCACTTTCCTTCCTTGTTAGTGCTTTACTGCCCGGGTCCCCATCATTCACCCTCATTCCTGAGAGATTTGAGCTTCCAGTCGTTACTCCCTCCCTACTGCTCCTGTGATAATTCTTGGACTTCTTCTCCAGTGACCTTTGACCCCATCTCAGAGACTCCGCCTCATAGTTCCATCATATGGGATTTTGTGTGTCTAAAAATTAAACTGATTTCCCCAACTTTATGGTTAATTATTTTCTTTATTTACTTCAGCAATAAAGTGTATTTGTTTGTGGCCATACCTTCAGAATATATCCAGGATCTGACTGTTCTGCCACACTGATCCAAACCTTTGACCTTCTTAAACCACAATTGCCATAGCTTTCCGAATTGGTCTCCCTTGTTCTTGCTGCTACCACCAGCACAACCGTCACCACTCCTGCTACTTCCTCCTTCACTCTTTCAGGGGACCAACCCCTGGTCATCCTGTCAAGCTCTGCTCACATCTCCCCCATGGTCCCCAGCTCAGTTCAGAGTGCAGGCTGGGAAGTCCGTGGGTCGGGTCCCATTACCTGGCCCACCTCCACTCTCACGCCTGCCCCTTGCCTCGTTCCCCCTGCTGCAATGTCCTGCCCCACTTGTCCACGTGGCTCAGCCCATCACCTTTCTAGGCCTCTCTACAAATATCACGCTCTTTGTAAAGCTTTCCCTGACCACTGGCATGTAGGTCTCATGAAGGCACAGACTTTTGAAAATATGCTTTTTGTCTCTTTTGTTCAGTGCTGTGTCCCCAGTGCTTTTCCCTCCTTCCCCCCTCCCTCTCTCTCACTCTTTCTAATAAAGTTAGAACTTCACAGGACGGACAAAACTAGGACAGAAACTTCTTTTTTTTTGTATGTACAGAGTATTCAAATTACGTTCCTTATTTGTGAAACTGTTGTGTTAATAAAATATATTACATTTTTCGGCGTGTTGTAATTTTCAGATCAGTTTTGCATGTTCATATTTGAGCCTCATAACAACCCAGCAGGACAGGCGGTAGAATCAAAACTTTGTGGAAAAGCACACTGAAGCTGAGAGGTGTTTTGTTCAGAGTACATTTTCTAAGTGGAAGCTTTCACTCCAAGCGAAGGGCTCTTGTTTTCTCATTTAAAAACATTTTACGATGACAGAAAAATTGTAGGGGTTTTATTTGAAAGTGCGGGACATGTGCCCTGATTTCTTATTTTGGACTGAGTCTGCCTTTTGTTTCTATTTTCAAAGTACATAGAATAAATAGTTAACTTTAAAATTCCCGACAGTGACAGATCGACAAGTTTTATTTCTCTCACCTGTGCAGGAAGTGGCCTCCACCCAGTGTTACTGAATTAGGAGGGAAGTGATTTTTTCAAGTGATAAAAAGAAATAAAATTCCATGCTCTTCCCAGAGGAGGAGTTCAACAATTGGGAGAATGGCGTGAGACCATATGTTGGTTTGTAAAAGGATATAACTTGTAAAGATGTTTCCTTTGATGCCTGTGATGAATATGGATGTGTTTCCCTTCTACAGGGTCCTGATTAAATTATTCAATTAAGAGCTGAGCAGAAGGATCTAAATATAGGGAGAGGGTTCAGGCTGTCCTGCCTTGTGTATGTCAGCTCACCCCTACAGATGTGTGTTTGTTGTCATAAACAGCACCTGCGAGATCAGTGGAGAAGGAGAAATATGTTCCAAAAAATGAAATACAGCAGGATTTTTTTTAAATATAAGGCAGTTTTTTTTCCGCTCTAGCCTACTCCATTTTCATTTGTGAATTTGGCATTTGAATTACTTTTTTTTAAAAAAAAAAAAGCCTGATTAATGGACTGTAGCACCTGTTGTGTGTAGTTATCTGTTTAAAATGTAGATCTGCCACTTACTAGAATATGGTCTTGAGAAAGTTACTTGACCTCCGATTCTCAGGTATATCAGTAAAATTGAGGTAATGATATATAAGTTGAAGGATTGCTGTAAGAATCAATAAGATAATTTGTAAAAGCAACCAGTATAATGCTTACATAAGGTAATAATGCAATTAGAATAATTTTGTTCATTTGTTAGTGATGAATCATTCATAACTGACCACTTGTGGGAATTTACCACATTTAACATTCTTTGCAATCTGTGAAATTGCTATTCTATTTAACAGTGACTCAAAGAGAGTATTTTTCTTTTTTCCAAGAGACTAACTATGGTAGAGTTTTTCTTGTACTCAACAAAATTAAAGTTTAAAATGCCTCTGGTCTTCAATCTTGTGTGTTTAAGGAGTGAGCACTTGCAGGCCAAATGACTCTCTAGTTTTTGAGTTGGGGGTGAATGCAGATGAAATTTATCAGGGTGAGGTAGTTAGGACCTGGATATCTAGAAAGGCTACCACGAACTGAAGAACAGTCTTCCATTACAAGCATGAATTTGAGAACAGGGATTCAGTGGGATTAAAGAAGCGGCAAGGAGATGTACAAATAAGCCAAACTTGTTTGTTGAAGTTGAGGATAGTAAGAAAACTTCCAAGTGCCTTCAGTGTACTTAACAAGTAATCATCTAATAAAACAAAACAGAGCCGACATTTGCTATCCTCTGGGGAGTCTCTGTGACTAAGGATGATTGACCAGTTGTCCTATAAGCAGCCTAGGTTGTCAGGGTGGAAGGACTTGTGTATGCAGAACAGAAGCAGAAAGCATTCTTGTCTTCAAGAATTTTCTAACACAGTGGAGATGTATTGAATAGTATACTTGGCACACCTAAATATGTAAACTAGAGTCCTATCCTCTTTAGAGTCTCAAGTAATTGTGACATCCATAAATTCCTTGCTTCATTTTCATCAAAGGGATGCTACTTTTGAAATTATCTGGCTGAAATCACAGCTTGCAATGAACTTACAAGTGGTAAGTGGGAAGCTGCTATTCAAGGTCTATGTGTTACTACTTTCCTTTTTGATTCCAAAGTTTCCCACTCAGTTAACACTGTTGAGAGACCACATTGCAGCTCTTGCTAGCATGTCTCTTAAGTCACACCTGAGAGACTGGGAAACTGGCTGTTAGCGCACGTGTTTTTAAGGTGGTAGTACCTGCATAATTGCATTACTACTAAAAATAGGCTTTCAGGAGCTTATCCTCCCTCCCATCTTCACTCCTCCCCCAACACCCCAGATCTGGAAAATCAATCTGTGAAAAAATGGCAAACTATATTGTGTCATTAATTACACGTTTAGAAAGTTGGGAAATGTTTGGAAGCAGCAATAACAAGGCTTAATAATCAGAGGCTGAGTAACGTGAAATTTGACTTCTGGGTGTTTGTAATGGCGGGACTTTGCTTCTGCTTTGATCTAAGACCAGCAGAATTCTTCTGTGATCTCCAGTGGATCTTCGTATCACTTTCTTGTGTAGGAATTTGTTTAAATACATTTTCATTTTCTGAGGACTCAGTTGAAGTAGAGTTCCTTTTAGCCAAAATTCCTGGCAGTGAAGTTGGTGGTTTAAAAAGTGCTTTCAAATCTGTGAAAATTGGAGAAAGATTTTATTCATCCTCATTTTCTTCTTGTTCTGGGATTTTTCCCTCCTTGTTTTGATTCGTGGTGAGTTTTATTTAGCTACATTTGACCTGTTTGAAATTGAAAGTCAAGGACTAACTGCTGTTTTAAAACAGGAAAAAGAAATGTAGAAGCTCTTCACCTGTTTTTGCCTACCGTTCAACGATCTCAAAATGAAGTTAGTTCCTAATCGGAGTAACTGGGGAAATGAAACATTTGAACAGATTATTTGTTGAAACCAAATCACAGAGCATTATAACTTTGGGGAATTTGGCTGAGACCGAAATAGCTAGAGAAAACCCATCTCTGTTCTGATATTCATTGTAATGGCATTACACTTGTATAGCAAATTTAAACATTTTTTTTTTCCTGTCTGCCTTAAGGGTGGATAAAGATGTATCATTTTCCTTAAGGAAGCGTGTGACAGTCTTTCATGCTTTTGTTAGGAGCTGTTCAGAGTTGATAACCACTTATGGCTTACTTGTTCCAGAGTACTATCTCCACCTGTGTTCATTACCGCTTTTCACAGGTACTGTTCGTAGGGTTGCTTTTCCGCCCGGAAATGTGAGTGTATGTGCTGCTGCTGCTTCAGCGCTCCTAAGCCAGTATGTGGACTGTCTGCTGTCCCACTTTTAAGTAGTAAGTAATTTAGTTTTATCAAAAGGTTAGAAGATCCCTATTCTTCAGGACTTTTGACCCCATAGCCTAATTTTACTTCAGTCTGATGAATATGGTTATGATCCCCCCCCCAACTCCCCTCTTCTCCCACCATTTTGTAAATTCTCCATCTTACTCTTTTTTTTTTTTTGTAAAGATTTTATTTATTCGACAGAGATTGAGACAGCCAGTGAGAGAGGGAACACAAGCAGGGGGAGTGGGAGAGGAAGAAGCAGGCTCATAGCGGAGGAGCCTGATGTGGGGCTCGATCCCATAACGCCGGGATCACGCCCTGAGCCGAAGGCAGACGCTTAACCGCTGTGCCACCCAGGCACCCCTCCATCTTACTCTTAACCAACAAAGCTCACTGTAATTCTTGACTTAATGATGGATTGCTCTATATGTTTTAAAATATTTACTGGCATTGAATCTCTGGAATATTTTTCTTCACAGCCTTCATCTTTTTAAGCATTTTTAACCCGAATCTGTAGTGTCTACTCTTCTTCTGTGATTCTATGGTTTCTGTGAGTGTCAGGAATTTTTAGGTTATCTTTAATTCTTCTTGAGAATCATGATCTGTTTTGGCAGTTCTGCCTTTGGCAAAAGTATACAGTTGACGTGGGTACCCAGGTGAAATCAAGTAGGCTAAAAAAAAAAAAATGGAGTAACGAAAAGTTACATTACAGATCCACTGGCATGTTCACTTTTTGGCCCTTTTTGATGTTTTAATTTAGCCGGGCACCTCAGAGGAGGCAAGAGTTCTTATCAGATCTTGAATCCTATTTAAAATTGGATGTTAGGATAGATGACATACCTTTCCATAGTACTAATATTGCCACCAGTTACTTTATACAACACATCTCTGTGGCATTTTACATCTCCATGGCATATGTTGGTATATGTTGAAACATTTTAGATGTAAAAACTATTGCACTACAAAAATCATATAGTTGGCTTACGATTTCTCTGTAGCCCCAGTGTAGCTCTCTTTTGGGAGCTCAAATCTTACTTTTCCTGCTTATTCACAAGATCATCTGTTTAAGAAGAAAGCTAGTGGTCTAAGTCAGGAAATAGGCACAGTTTATTTCATTACCTGAAAATACTTGTTTCCTAAAAAATGGTTCAAACATTTTTATAGGAAGATTAATTTTTGTAAAGTTGTCTTTTTTTCACAGTTCCTAAGTGAAGCTAATCAATACCCTCTGCTTTTAGTTCCTTGATTCTTTGATCTTTATGCCATGCTGTTTTACCATTAGATTTAAGACAGAGTAATGAACCATAGAGCAAGACGTGGAAAAAAAAAAGTGAGTTGCTTGCTTCATTGACAGTGGACCATTTATCTTCTGTCAGTTACTTTTTTAAGGTACCAGGAGTCTTTGATTTTTTTTTCCAGTCACTTTTTTGGAGTCTATGTTTTATATTTATTTTATTGAATAATTTAATTATTCCCTCAATATTTAATGGAGTCATTTATTTTGTCTACTTCATTGAATTCCATGCCAGTCCAAGAATTATAAACCATACTGGTCTGAAGCTATAGAGGGCATTTAATTTGGTCCTGATCTGTCTCCTCTCTCCCTCATCCGTTTATAAAGGTACTTGGTTTGTACCACTTGGCAGCTTACCCTCTCTCTGCCCTTTTGTAAAATGTATTTTCAGATACAAATTAGAGTAATTCTTTTAAAACTCTCCGTGGGAATCTGGTATCTGAAAGGTATTGAACACCAGATAGTGTATTTTGTTTTTATTCACACAGTTGGATAATTACATGTTTCTTTACTAGAGCAGGCCAGGATGAAGAAAATGTCCATTGTTGTGCAATTGGCTAATTAGGTTTCCTTTAAATATAAAGCAAGTTCACACAGCAGTTAAAGGTATTTTAAAATTTTTTGCTTATTTCCTTTTAACATTAAGGAATAGCACATTGGTTGCAAAATTAAATAGTCCAGTCAAAAGGAGTATTATAAGAGCATTTTTCTCGCTTGGCCTCTGGCAATGCTAATAGAAATCCTTCCCATTGGGAAGACTACGTAGGGAAAAGTTCCGAATTTAGAACCCTGCTTTAAACTGTGTTTTTATTACTTCCAAAATCAGATCATTCTGTAAGTCTTTAGATTTTAGAAGTAGAGGTTGTATGTAGCTTAACCTCATGAAATTGATTTTTGTTTTTTGTAATTTGCAAATATTTGCATATAGGGGCGTTTTTAAAATTCAGAAGTTAAAGTTTTTCATTAAATGTTTGAAAAGTTTAGAAAAGAAGGAGAGAAAGAGAGAGATATTACTAACCCTCCAAACCCAGCCACTGTTAGTATTTTGGTCTGTTTTCGTAGTTGTTCGTGCTGTATATACCATTTTATGTTGTGCTTAAGGTTTTTTCCAAGTTATTACATAGCTTTTATGAACATAATTTTTTAAGGGCTACATAATACTCTATTGGGTGGATTGCACCATAGCTTACCTGTTTTCCAGTTATCAGATATTACTCTCTTCCCCCTAAAATAGATAATGCTTTGATGAAAATCTTTGTGCAAAAACGTTTTACCTTTCTAGTTCAGAATCTTTCCTTAGAGTAAGTTTCTAAAAGTAAAGTTGTTGGAACAAAAGATAGTATTTTTAAGGCTTCTGAGGGGTTCTCTACTAGATGAATGCTTCGTGTGTGTGTGTGTGTGTGTGTGTGTGTGTGTGTGTGTCAGTGTGAAATGTTTGTATTTGGAGAAGAGGGAAGGAAATCTCTGTTTGCTGACTCATGTTTTTATTTTGCACTTTAAACTGATAAGGCCACTTAGCTTTTGACATAAACTAAAACAGGAAGTACAAAAAGGGGCAGAAAAAAATGAGTTGTCTTGCCAAGGCCATCGTATCATGGACTCATTTGTGTTCCTGATGGGGAGGTAGGTGGCTTGTTTGACTTGTGTATAAAAAAAATGCTTAACTTTTTTAAGCATTTTTTTTAGGCAGAAATTAGTCATCGGCCCACATTTTGTTTCATCTACGCACATTTATACGTAAAGGTTTGTGATCTTGCCACTAATTTTTGTGAGTGGCATCAGGACATGCATCCTCCGGCTGGCTCCTACAGTGTTTAGAGTTTTTTGTTCTCTTTTTGGAGACGGCTTCCTGTATTGAGGATATCACCCTGTCTTTCTGAATCATAGAGCTAATCGCAGCAGTGCTCTGATACAACACCTTCCACTCGTCTGCAGGATAAGATGCATCACTGTCCCTTCATAGTCTTGCCCCTGCCCTTCTTCGCAGCCTTGTGTCATCCCCAGCCACCTTGAACCCCAGCATTTCTGTTTTGTGTCTGTGAGAACTAGCAATTGAAACAAGTGGTTAAAACATTGAGGCTCTAGAGCCAGACAACATGGGTTTCAGCCCTGACTCTGGCATATGGCTGTGTATGTAAACTTTGGACAGGTGATTGAACTTTTCCATATTTTACTTTCCTTTCCTGTAGAATGGGGGAAATGATAGTGTTTACTCAGTTTATTGCAAAGGTTAAACTCGTTAGGAAATAGAAGGTGCTTGGAACAGTGTCTGTCATGTAGTGATATTTCAAAGTGTTAGCTCCATTGTTTCATAAAATTCAACTCACCCCGTAAGACCCAATATTTCCTTTTTGGGAAAACTTGCTGAAATCCCTGGAATTCATTGTTCTCTTTTTCTGTTCTTTTATGTAGTATTGTTTACACTTGCTTTAGAGCTTTTGTCATACAGTGTTATAGTTAGTTCATGGTGGGCAAATGCACAACACATGGGCCTCCCCTTCTAGTCCTGTGCTCGTGGTCAACCTTCATACACTCACGCATTCCTTCCGGAGGAGGCCCTGGAGATGGCCTCACACTTCTCAGCCCCATCCTGTAGCGTCAGCCTGCAGGGACACCAGCTTGCCCCAGTGAGTTAGTTGTTTACTCCCTGGCTCTTCCCTTAGCTTGTGAGCCCCTTCAGGATGGAGCCGTTTTTGCCCTTGTCCTCTGTGAATAGCACAGTGTCAAACACTTAGCAGGCACTCAGTACAGCTTTGTTGAATGAATGTCAATTTGAATAGTAGAAACGAGGGTCTGAAATGGTGGTTCTTAATCTCACCCCCTGCACCCCCACCACATACTTGCCTGTGTAACCCATCACTGACAGAGTTTGAAATAGGCCCAGGTGATTTTGATAGAAACTTTCTCCCTTCTATTTGAAGATCATTGGCTAAAATATAAAAAAGCAGTTATTGGAGTAGAAGAAAAGGCCATATAGAATAAGAAGAAATATAATTTCTCTGTAATTTGTTACTGGAGGACTAGAAAGAAGTCGTCCTTCTTGTTCTTCTGCAAAGCTGATCTAAAAGTAAATGATTACTTCAGTGGGTACACTCTGACCAAGTGTGACTTTTGATAGTGGCCCAGCTTTGTTTTCTCTTTCCTTTTCTGTTAAATGAAAATGATGCCAGCTTCAAAAGGACTGGTAAATTTGGGTAAAACTCTTTACCCAAAAGGAAAGACCGGAAACAACGGATTCCTCACAGCCCATTGAATAATATGTATATTTAGTAATATTTATTCATATTTTATGGCATAGAGTTGAAGTTCCACACTTGGCCTTCTGATTTCTTCAGGGAGCTAAATTATTCATTAAATATTTATTGAGGATCTGCTGTGTGCCAGGTACAGTGCTGGGCTCTGAGAACAGGAAGAGCAGGAAGATGGAATTCCTCACCTTCCTGTGGTGGGAAACACAGACGCGCACCACCACAGAGTGGCTGCGGAGATGCACGGTTGGCCGGGACGGCTACTCGTAATCCTTAGCTTTCTAACTTCAGTGATGGTTTTCCCCTTCTATTCCCATTGTTGGTAATCTGTGCCTTATCCTTTATTAACCAGTTATGCTAGAGGTTTAGCCAATTTTATTAGTATTTTCAGAGAAGCAACTTTGATTTTGTAGGTTCTCTGTTATGCGTGCCCCCCCCCCCCCNCTGCTTTCTTTGGGTTTAATTTACTGTGTGTGTGTGTGTGTGTGTGGTAGATACAGAGAACATTGGTTTTCATCTCTTTTTCTTTTCTAATATATGCATTTAAGACTATAACGTTCCCTCTAAGCGTGGCTTGAGCCGCATCCTGCAAATTTTGATGTGTCGTATTTTTATAATCATTAAGTTAAAAATGTTTTTAAATTTTCACTGTAGTTTCTTCTTTGACCCATGAGTTAAGTGCAATTATTTTCAAGACTAATATTTTTGTTCTTGATTTCTTATACTATGATTAAAGAACATATTTGTATGGTTTTGATATGTGTAGAGATTTGCTTTATGGGTCTTTATATGGTCAGTTTGGGTAGGTATTCTATGTATACTTGAAAGTATTATACAGTCATTGGATGCAGTGATCTATGTACATGAATTGATCAAGTTTTTAAAATACATTGTGAATTTTCTATATCTATTGATTCTTGTTGACTTGTTATATCAGTTACTATTTTAATCTCCGACTAAGATTGTGGGTGGGTTTGTCTGTCATTTTACTTGTCAGTTTCTGCTTTATATATTTTGACACTGTTGTTATGTGAAAATTTGGAATTATGCTATATTCATGGTGGATCAACTCTTAACATTATGAAATGTCCCTTTTTTAATCCCTGGTGATGCTTCTTATTTTGAAGTCTGTTTTGTTTGATCAGATAGTTATGGCAGCTTTTTTGGTTAGAGTATGCATACTATATCTTTTTCCATCCTTTTTCCTTCCACCTTTCTCTGTCCTTTGTATTTAATGTGTGTCTCTTGTAAGTACAGTACGGTTAAGTGGGGCTCCCCATCCATCCCTACCTGTCTTTTACTTGCATATTTAATCCGTTTATATCTAAATAATCAATGATATTTTGGGGATTAGATCTAAATATTATTGTTTTCTGTTTGTCCCATCTATTTGCTCTTTTTTTCCTCCCATATTCTTTGGATTAATCATATTTTAAAAAATAATTCCATATTTTTTAACTTCTCTATTACCTTTTTATTTTTTGAAAGATTTATTTATTTTAGAGAGAATGCACACATGCGAGTAGGGGGAGGGGCAGAGGGAGAAGAAGATGGAGAGAAGCAGACGCCCTGCCGAGCACAGAGCCTGACACAGGGCTCTCATTACCTTAAGATCACAACCTGAGCCAAAATCAAGAGTCACTTAACCGGCTCAGCCACCCCTTTTTCAGTAGTTTTTTATTATGACAAGACTTTATCAATAATAATTCAATGCTTTATCACAGCCTGGGTAATACAGGGACCTTAGAACACTAATTTCTTTTGCCCCTTTCTGGTTTTTTGTTTTTTTTTTTGGTCACGCATTTTAATTCTTTTTTTTTTTTTTTAAATAACCACAAGACATTCCTGTTATTGTTCTGTAAAGTCAGTATTCATTTAGATTCACCTTTATTTATCTTTCTTGAGCTCTTCATTCTTTCCTGCCATTCCTTGTTTCTTTCTGGGATCTTTTTCCTCTGCCTCACAAATTCCTACTGGAAGTCAGTTCTCTCAGATTCCATATGTTGGAAAACACATTTATTTTGCAATCCCTTTTGGATGGTTTTTCCACTAAGTATAGAATTCTGAGTTACCAGTTATTTGTTTACATTTGGCACACTAAGGATTGTCTTCTTATTTCCATTGTTTCTGTTGGAATGTCAGCTGTCAGCCTTATTATACTTACTTGAGAGTAATGTGTCTTTTTAAAGATTTTTGTCATAGGTTTTCAGCAATTTTAGTGTGATAGGATACATCAAACCTTGTGGATTTCTTTGTATTTATCCTTTTTGGGATTTGTAGAGCTTCATGGATCTGTGTCTAGATGTTTGTTGTCAGTTTTGGAAAATCCTTGGCCAGGATCTACAAATATTGCCTCTGCAACAGTTTTTTCTCCTCTTCTTCCATCACCTTGATCCAGTCTAGTATTAAGATGATTTAAAAAAAGATTTCAGCCTGTGTTTCAGAATAAAAACTGGTCCATTTCAATTTTGCACTTACACTAGAGCATACCCCTTCAGGGTTTCACCTGAAAGTGTACTCACCAGGGCCGCCGCCTCCGCAGGCCCTCCACTACAGTTTGTTTTCTCTCCTCCACCCTGTGAGGCCACTGAAATCTCTGCTTTGTTCTTGAGCCTCCTTCAGCTTGGCCCTTCAGCTTGGCTACCGATCTTCTTGCTACTTATAGCACAGCCATTGGTGAGTGCCTTGAGAAGAAGAGCAGGAAGGAATGTTCAGCTCACTTCGTGGCTTTTCTGTTCTTAGCATCTTGGCCTCTCTAGTCCTGAGGCCCTTGGTTGCTCTTTGATGTCTTTAAAATCACAGTGGGGCTTTTTTGTTTGTTTATACTTCATTAGTTTTTGGTGTGATTTTTAGGAAGAGGTCGGTGTAATGTATGCTCTCCTGTATCTTAGCTGGAGTTTGTGCAGTTATCCTCTTGAAGGTCTCTCATCTTTTCTGTTTTTGTCTGCTGAGGAGTAACTGGAAGGTTTAAATGAGACAACTGGACTAAAGAATTTGGTACAGTATGTGTTCATGTGCTTCTTTCCTTTCATATCAAAAAAACTCAAATTTCCTACCTTACTTGCCCTATATCCCATAGGCACAGGCTTGTTTACTGAATAAATACCCTAAAATGTTGTAATGTTTACATAGTAGAACTATAACTACTTTTTCTTTTAAGAGATGCTTGAGGAGTAAACCAAAAACAGATGTTAAGACTACCATATTTTTTTTCCTGTTGCTTTCAGTTTTTGTTGATTGAGGTGTGTTTTGAAATACATTTTTAGAGCCTATAAATGAATTGAGTATAAAACATTACAGTATCTGTTGAGAACTTGGACTTCTGTGCACTGAGGTGTCTACTGCTTCTGTCTCAGGACAGTAACATACTACTTTTTAAACTGTGCCTCAGTTTGTTTTTCTGTACAAGGGGAACAATTGTATTACCTCACAGAAAAGACTATTTAAGTAAACTAAATACTGAGTGTTAGTCAGTGTGGGCTACCACAACAAAATACCTCAGACTGTGCAGCTTAAACAACAGAAATTTCTTCTCACGGTTCTGGAGGCTAGAAGTCCAAGATCAAGGTTCCAGCCAGTTTGGTTTCTGGTGAGAGCTCAGTCCCAGGCTTGTTGTCTGCTTTCTCTCTGTGTCCTCACCTAGCCCTTCCTCAGTATGTGTGCACGGTGGGGGGCCCTTCCTCTTATAGCACCCCCAGTCAGATCATGGCTCCACTCTCATAACCTCATCTCCAAATACAGTCACATGGGCGGTTATGGCTTCAACATGAATTTTAGGGGGGACATAATTCAGTCTATAGAATATCATAATACAGAAAATTACTTAATAGTACCTGGTGCATAGCAGTTGTTTAATGAATGGTAGTTTTGTGGTAGCAATTATTTTAAACATTTTTTTTTCTTTTTTCTTTTCTAGGTGCTGACTTTGGATTACTTTTAAAACACTAGGAATGGTAATTTCTACTTTTCAGGACCTCAAAACCAAGAAGCTAAAGAGAATCCTATGTAAATAAAGTGAAATCTCCTCTGTTGTCCTTTTGCATTTGGAGACTTCTTTATTTCACCATACACAAGGAGTCTATAACTAGTGCAGTCATTATGAATGTGACAAGTTTATTTTCCTTCACAAGTCCAGCTGTGAAGAGACTCCTTGGGTGGAAACAGGGTGATGAAGAAGAAAAATGGGCAGAGAAAGCTGTTGATGCTTTGGTGAAAAAACTGAAGAAAAAGAAAGGTGCCATGGAGGAACTGGAAAAGGCCTTGAGCTGCCCGGGGCAGCCAAGTAACTGTGTCACCATTCCCCGCTCTCTGGATGGCAGGCTGCAAGTTTCTCACCGGAAGGGACTGCCTCATGTCATTTACTGCCGTGTGTGGCGCTGGCCGGATCTTCAGAGCCACCATGAACTAAAACCACTGGAATGCTGTGAGTTTCCTTTTGGTTCCAAGCAGAAGGAGGTGTGCATCAATCCCTACCACTATAAGCGAGTAGAAAGCCCTGGTAAGTGTGTCTTTTTTTTTTTTAATGTTCAATTAGGCAACATATAGGACATCATTAGTTTTTGATGTAGTGTTCAGCAATTCATTAGTTGCGTATAACACCCAGTGCTCATCACAACACGTGCCCTCCTTAATACCCATTACCTGGTTACCTCAACTCCCCACCGCCCTCCCTTCTGTAACCCTCAGGTTGTTTCCTGGAGTCCACAGTTTCTCATGGTTTGTCTCCCTCCCTGATTTCGCCCCCTTCAGCTTTCCCTCCCTTCCCCTGTGGTCCTCTGCGCTATTCCTTATGTTCCACATATGAGTGAGTCCTTTTATATTGATGTGCTTAGCAGATTTGTGTTGCTTAAAATATGAAAATCATCCCTTTCCATATTATTAGTTGTTATTTTTAAGTATTAGGGGAAAATATGTCATCCCTTGAAGGTTTTGTACATTCTAACAACTTAGTCCTCTCTAGTTAATTTTATTTCTTAGGAGCAGGGCAAAATTGTCATAGCAGTACTAATACCTCTAATTATAAATAAATAATTAAATAGTTTTCTTTCTAAATTTTTTTTTTAATGTTTCTCATTGGTTCTGTGGATTTCTCTAGGTAAACTTAGCTGTGATTTTATTACAAGGGAAGAAAATTCAGAAAGGAGAGAAACATGGGGTTGCCATCTACATACTTGAGGGAAATAATCTTTAGTGAAATTGCTGTGACTTGTACCACTTTATTTTTAAGGGGAGATCTTTTTACCTCTGGTGGAATTTTGCTCCCTGTGGAGGGTATGAAGGAATTATGTTTTGCTGTGGAATCTTTAGATGCTATTACCTCATAGGATATTCTTAGTTTTTACATGTACGACGTTTTTGTGGGGGGTATAGTAAAGGTTATACATTAAAATTTGTATGGTTCTGCCCTCAAATTAGAATCCACATTCTAGACCATTGCATCAGTTGGAAAGTAATTAGGCAATCTTAAGCACTTAAATATCTCATTGTCAGATCAGAACCCATTCTGTTGATGGATGAGTTATTAATAGCTTATGCTACCAAGGGTTCCCAAATGGGGCTGTGCATTAGAATCACATGGCTCCCCTCCCAGAAATTCTGATTCTGAAACAGCCTGGTAGTCCGTGTTTTTAACACATACTTCAGGTGGTGTCGAGTAGCTATTGAGCTGGTGTTAGGAACTACTTTGCCAGATCATGTACTAATGTGGTTCTCAAATAAAAGGCATTCTGTTGTTTGTTTTTTTATGGAATATTTAAGACCTACAAAAAGTTTAAGGTCTAGGGAATAACATAAACATCTTTGTATACACTCAATTTAAGACATAAAAGATTACAAATAAAACTGAAACCCTAGTTTATGCCTCTCTGGTCTGTTCTTTTTTCCCTTCAGTAACTATTCTCAATTTTTTGGTTAGAATTTGATGTCATTCGCATGCATGTTCTTATACTGTTGTTCTGATGTGTATACATACGTACTTGCTTGTATGAATTCATGACAATATGTAATATTATATGTTTAGAAGTATCATTAATTATACTGTACATCCTTCTACAACTTGTTATATTCACTCAACATTATGTTTTTGTGATTTCTGTATTATATTCTTTAGGATTACCTTGTCAAATTCTGTGAAAAACCCTCTGGAAATTTTTTTTGGAATTTCATTGGTTTCTTCTGGGAAGGATTGACTTAATTATGTTTTTTCTAAATTTATTTAGGTCTTTTTCTCTAAGTTTCTTCCACAAAATTCTTGTAGGCCTTTTCTTAGATTTATGTCTAGATAACTGGTTGGTTTTTATTGTAAAAGTTACATTTCATTAGAGTTGATCTTGGCTAGTATGGCACTTGCTTTTTTCCAACCACTTTGCTGAATTCTCTTTATCCTAATGGAGACATTCTTTTCTGCCTATTATACGTGCTGTGATGTAAATTAAGAAGCAAAAACTCAATGCAGAGTTACATGGTCCTTTAGCCAGAAGTCGAGAGGGAGTTAAGAGTTTGGGAGAAGAAAAAAGTAGTGTGTAAGTAATAGGTACAAACAAGATTTTTTAGGTTTGTGATTTTTTGATCACCACAGTAACTTTTAGAGATACACAGGAAAGATTATAATCCTACTTCATTAGTGATGAAACTGAAGTCCCTGTAAATTAAGTGACCTCTGTGTCAGACAGCTAAAATTCACTATATTTCCTCCATCCAGCGTCCTGCCATTTCCATCCTTGCAATTTTGCATCTTGTGCCTCCTGACCCATCACCCCTTCAGGCCAATATCTGCACTATAGAGAGAGTTCTTTTAAGATGCATGTTATAATCATGTTATCATCCTGCTTCCCGTTGCTTGTACACAGGGCTCTGCACATTCTGGTCCTGCCTACCCTTCCAGCTTCTTTTCCCACTTTTCCATGTTTTGTGTGTTTGAGTCATATGGGAACACTCCATGTTCTTTTCCTCCATCTGTAACTCGTTTCTCCTCCCTCTTTGCCTAGCTCACTCATTTATTCTTCAGCTCTAAGCTTGGTGGAGGTTAGCTTTGCCGAGGAGCCTCTCTTGATACCTCCTTTCCCACACCCAGGTAGGCTAGTCTCTGTTTCCCATAGCAATCTGAATTTCTTCATAATGTTCTTCACATTTTCAGTTATCTTTCTGTTAGTCTTCCTTGCAAGATAGTAAATAAAGCTCCATGAAGGCAGGGACCATATATATTATTAGCATTTTTATTTTAGCAACTAGCACAGTTTGATCAATTTTTGCTGTTAAATGAAAATACTGGTTTTAATTTCTCTGGTCATTCATCCATTTTTTTTGAAGATGAGTTTTCAGCTTGCCTGTACCCTTTGAACATCATCTTCCCTTGTTTGTTTATTTCATTGCTAACAATGAAATAACATCCAACATTACTACTGACATCTCTGACACACGATAGAAAGTTGGGGTTTTTTTTAAGTTAAAAGTTAATACTGAGATGATTTTGTTACTCTTAATAACTTAGATTTAAAGGGTTTGATAGAGGGGTGGTGGAAAACCAGCTAGAATAAGACGTTTGAGACTCCACAAATGTCATTTCATCACCACCACCCCCCCATCACACACACACATAGCCAAGAATCTTGTGAGGAAAACATAGAGCAGCTTTAGAAAACTTTGAGGGTGAGGCCAAGATCTGTTGAATTTGAACATATCAGGATTTTACTTTTATTTTTCACATTGTAAAGTGGCTGATATGGGAATAAGAACAAATGGACTTTTTCCAGAGACCACTGTGGAACAGCCCCTACACCTATGGGGAGAAGCCCCACCAGAAGTATAAGGGAGCCTAAGTCCCTTACTCTCCCAGAGTTCAGTAGGCATTTTGGGGTATACCTAGTTATTGTTTCTGTAAACTAGGGAAAAGGGGGTCTGGAATTCTAAGTTGCAGATACCCAGCTCAACACTGAATTACTTTGAACGATGTAACTACTTACCTCAGATGAATTATTTCAAAGAGCAATTTAGCAGTTTAAGCATAAGATAGGTCTCCCAAACTTGGTGTTTTCTGCAGAGATGCCTGTTAAGACCTCTAGAGAAAAATTCTACAAAAATTGGGTGTCTCTGGGTTTAGAGTAGTGGCTTTCAAAGTGTGTGCTCCCCAGACCAGCAGCATCGGCATCACCTGGGATCTTTTGAGAAATGTAAAATTTTAGACCCTTCCACAGACCTATTGAATTGAACTCTGGGGATGGAGCCAGAAATCAGTGTTTGACAAGCTCTTCGGGTGATTCTGACACAGGCTACAGTTTGAGAACCACTGTTTAAGGTATCCAGGGAAGTCATCAAGTCCCAATTGACTAGATAAAGTTGTCTCTTATCGAAAAGAGATGCTAATGGGTTTGTCTTGGAAGTCACTTATCATTTTGAACTTCGCATGTTTTGTTACGGATATAAAATTGATCTGCTCTTTCAAGAATTTTCCTTCTCTCTGATATTCATTTATTTTTTTTATTTTTTTTTAAATTTTATTTTATTATATTATGTTAATCACCATACAGTACATCCCCAGATTCCGATGTAAAGTTTGATGCTTCATCTGATATTCATTTAGATCAGCACTCTGATAAAATATCGTAAGGTGTCTTTAAGGTGATGGGGGAGTAGAGGAGAGAGGAATGCTGTGTGATTTGACCCAACGCAGGTTTTATAATTGTTCTTTTGGCTATCTGATACTGTTGGTTTGACCAAAAATACTTTTATGGCTCTAAGGAATTGTGGTTTTTCTTTAACCTGTGTCATTTATTTTGTAATAAATAAAAGGGTCTAAAAATTGTAGTGGAGGAGGGGACTGGAAGTTACAGAAGCACTTTGCAGCAACTTGTATTCATCATAATTAACAAGGTAAAGAGGGTAAAAGGGGAACGACCTTCCTTTTGGTGAAAGGTACTACCTTGACCATTACTGAAAAACGTATCTTTGGGAAAGTAAAAAATGTTCAGGATTTTTTTTTCTACAAATGCATGGACAATTACAGGAAAGAAAGTTTCGTGCAGCTTCTGACTATGACCCTGTTGATGATGTAACAGGTGACTATTTATTTGGGCTTTTAGTAGCTTTTAGAATCAAGGCTGCTTATTAGTGGTTGAGTTAAATATAGGTTTTCTTTTTCTTTACCAAAGTAAATGCTGACAGTGGTAACGTAAGTCATCTAACTGTGGTGTGAAGGAGACCATTCAGTTGCTAGCTATTGATATGAACATGCCTTTATGGAGACTTCCTGTCATTTGGCCTTATTTATTTTTTATGTTTTTCACATGGCTCTTGAAAACTATCTTCTGTACTTTAAACTTAATCCTTGAAAGGCTGTATTAAACCTGAGCTTGAAATTCTGAGATTTCAATTTTAATCTTTAAAGTAACACCCTGGAGTTAGCTTCCGGTGCTTTTATTTTCAGCATAATGGCTCCCAGCTGTTAAAATTAAAATGCACCTAAAGTCCTCTTCACCTGTTGGCTGAACGATAGTTTTGACTCTTTGGCTGCCTCAGTCACCATGTAATTCGTGGCTTGGAAAATGTTACCTTAGAAAGTCTTAAAATTCTAGAAATGGAGAACAAATATAGTGCTTTCAAGAAGCTGAGGAGGGGATGGACAAGAGGAGAATGGGTGTCACTGTAAAAGGGCGAAAACATGAGTGATCCTTGGGTTGATGGAAATTTTCTGTGTCTTGACTGTATCAATGTTGTACTCTGCTTGTGATGTCCTATAGTTTTGCAGGATGTCGCCATTGGAGGAAACTAGGTAAAGGGTTGACAGGATTTCTCTGTATTATTTCTTACAGCTGTATGTGAATGAATCTACAGTTACCTTAATTTAAAAAATAGTGATCTGTGCAAAAGCCCTTAGTTCAGCTCATGACTCAGTCATGGTAGTAATTTTCCTCAAGAAAACCATTGTACTTCGGTAAAGGCAGTAGAGGTGCTCCATGCACGCTTGTTATTTTCCACACAGGTTATTAAAAAGACATATACCTAGGGATTGAGAGTTAATAAAATCAATATTTTTTTTTTTTAAGATTTTCTTTATTTATTTGACAGAGATAGAGACAGCCAGTGAGAGAGGGAACACAAGGAGGGGGAGTGGGAGAGGAAGAAGCAGGCTCACAGCGGAGGAGCCTGATGTGGGGCTCGATCCCGTAACACCGGATCACGCCCTGAGCCGAAGGCAGACGCTTAACCGCTGTGCCACCCAGGCGCCCCAATAAAATCAATATTTTTAAAAACCAAAGTGAAAGTCTTTTTTAAAAAATGTTTCTTCATATTGCGAATGTGTTTTCCTATGAGCCAATGATGACTAAAACTTACTTCCAAGTAAAGTAGTTGTTTTTGTTTTTTAGGCTTGTGTTAGTATATTCATTTGGAGGATGGGAGTGGAGAAGTATTGACTTTTCCTTCAAGTTTATCTGAGTGGTGATTCATAAGAGTCTGATAACTGAAGTTGTAAGCCAGATATCAAGATATAATCATTGTAAGTGTTCTGAAGATTGGGATTAATTAGCCAACAATATTAACTATAAAAATTAAAATAAAGCATTATGACTTGTGTATTAGGGTTCTCCAGAGAAACAGAACCAATTGGATATATGTAGAGATATATATAAGATGAAATTTATTATAGGAATTGACTAACTCAAGTATAGAGGTCAGGAAGTCCCATGATCTGCTGTCTAAAAGCTAGAGAACCAGGAAGCTGGTGGTGTAAGTCCCAGTCCTAGTCCAAAGCCCTGAGAACCAGGAACACTGATCTCTGAGGGCAGAAGATAGGTGTCCCAGCTCAAGCTTAAAAAAAAAAAAAGGCACATTTGCCCCTCCCCTGCGTCTTTGTTCTTCAGGCACTGAACAGACTGGATGATGTCCACTTGCATTAGTGAGAGCAGTCATCTTTACTCTGTCTACTGATCGAAACGCTAATCTCCTCTGGGGACACCCTTACAGACACAGCCAGTGAAAAAAATGTTTTTACCAGCTCTCTGGGAATTCTGTAGCCGGGGCAAGTTGACACATAAAATTCACCATCACACCTTATAATTACCTACATCTAGATTTCTCTTCATTTAAACATTTATGGCATATATACCACTCCTCAGGAACTGTGTCTGCCCAAGAAAGGCTGGTATATGATTATAGCACAGGTTGCTAAATTGAATAATAGAAGTCTGGACAGGGGATGCAGTTAACTCTTAAAAGCCTGAGAGTGGCCACGAAAAAGCTCACATCTGGTCATTGTGTTCCGTTGTGTTCCAGTCTGTGGTGGTACAGATATATCTGTATATTTCATTGTACACAGTATTTAAATCCATTTATAAGGAGACATGGAAAGTAGAAAGTATTCCAAATAAAGTAGACCAAGGAAAACTAATTAAAATGGAAGGTCAAGACTAAGAGGAAAATCACATAATGCATTCCAGGAGAGTTACTATGATAGATACACAGCTGTGTATGGTTACTGTATATTCCTGTTATAGTCTGGGTGGGTCTCTAATCCTTCTGGTATGGGAGAGAGATGTATACAATATTTAGGTGAAGGAAGAATGCTTTGAAAGAGCATTCTTTTTCAAAGAGTTTGTACCTATGAAGGCTGGGTGATTGGGGAAAGACCATGAGGCCCTTTGGGGATGTCCACTCCAGTTGGGAGACCCTGGGGCAAGAATGTCCCTCCCTCTGTAATTGCTCTTCCAGAACCTGCTCAGGGTTCCATTCTGTTTGATCACTAATCTGTCTTCTGTTCAAGCTCAGCACACATGGAGTTTAGATGGTGAATTTTTCTCCAAGCTGTTATCATTGGCCTTTGGCTTGTGTTTGATAATTTCATCATTGTCATCTACCATATTATTAGAAACAGATGAATATAATTGTGGGTAGGATTTTGTACCCAAATCTTTTAGCAGATTCCATGTTCTTAAAGGCAGAATGTGAAGTTTATTCTGATTTTTTTTTCCTGAGCAACTGTTTGTGTGCATTATTTGGAGCATTGGTTTTGTGCTATTTATTCACTGATGAACATATGAAAAGTTGTAACAATTACTATATGTTACTTCTACAAAAGTTGTAAAAGTACATAAATTGAGGCGGGTATCTGGACAATTATGTGATTTTTTTCTGGATGGGAATTTTCCGTTGGTAGGTATACTCCAATTTAAAATGTTCAGAGTATTCAGATTATACAAAGTACCTTTCTCATTTTGCTTTCCTGACCATTATCTTCCATTTCATTCGTTTTCTACCTCTGCAACATTAGGTGCACAAGAGAAGGTATTTTCAGATCTTTCTGATTCATTCAAAATTTGACCCTCTTCCCTCCAGCACACCATTGCTAGTTTACTAGGGCCGAAGGAACACTCGCCAGCTAGCAGTTGTTAAAAACAAAACACAAACAACCTTGGCTGATGAAGAAAAACAGTTTCAAAAACCATAAAAAAGTTCGTCATATTAAATGAAAGAAGTAGTGTATATAATGATTGCAGTTGTGTGAAAATAATAATTTAAATTAAAAGGAAAAACTTGGCTTCCAAGACTAGCTTTGGGTAAAATAATGAGACCTGTGAGTTGTGCTTTTTGATTTATTGTCCCCACATGTGGAGCATCCTCAAGCAGTGATTTTTTTTTATAGGTTTGGGAATGTTTTATGTGGTTGGGGTAGAGGAGTGCCAGGTGATTTGCCCCATGCTGGAGTGCCCTGTACTCTTACTGGATACTTGCAAAAGTGAGAGAAGCAGAAGGGAAGGTTGGCTTGTGTAATGCTCTTAGGCTGAGTGTCTCAGTGTTAACTTCCAGCCTCCTTAGTACTAGTTACCAAAAGGCTCAAAGAAGACTGGAGATTTCTTTCCCCAAAATGTATGTCCCATTCCTTTGTCTTTTTCTACTTCAAAATGCAAATGTTCTGAAAAACTCAGCATCATGCCTAATAATCTTGAATTAGCCAAATGATCAGACCTCTGTCCTGATGGTTGGAAAAATATTTCTTTGGGGAAGAGATAGGGAAGGAAAGAAAGGATGTTTATTTGAAAGAGCAGAGCTGGGGTACTTTGGGCAGCCGTAGGGTGCCATGAGCTCTACGTTAAAAATCTCAGAGGGCCTGAAGAATAAAAGAGCTAAAACAACAACAACAACAATTTTGTTAATTTGCCAGCTTGGCTGGGGATTAGTGTCATTTTTAGATATTGGTGTTAGGACCGGTTTGAAAGGCCGCAGACCTCTGTTTCCCCCTGAGTTTAGTCTGGCCTGGGCTTCCACTGTGTCAACAGTGATTCTTCCCCATGTGTGGGAGGTGGGCAGATAAACACTTAACTTGTCGCTCACCCTTTCCACTTTCCTCACTATCAGTGCCCTCAAGAGGATTTCTCCATTCCTGTGCTCTTAGCACCGGAGCTCGTAATACTGTCTTGTGGTCTGCTCTCCATAAATCTGCTGTAAGTGACATGGGTTATATAACTGGAAGTAACTGTGACTTCCCTGAAAAAAGATCTAGAGTCTAGAAACATGGGCCATGTTTAAATAAAAAGATTTAGGGCAACCAGTGACTGTTGGGCAGATTTTCCTCCAGTTCTTTGTGACATCAGTTTTGTGCTCTGGAATCTCAGCAGCCCTTACAGTGGAAGATGAGGTCTACGTTCTACATCACTACCTCAGTTCTAGTTTTCTTTCTTCTTTTGTTTTTTAAGATTTTTATTTATATGACAGAGAGAGACACAGCGAGAGAGGGAACACAAGCAGGGGGAGTGGGAGAGGGAGAAGCAGGCTTCCCACTGAGCGGGGAGCCTGACCCTGGGCTGGATCCCAGGACCCAGGGATCATGACCTGAGCCGAAGGCAGATGCTTAATGACTGAGCCACCCAGGCGCCCCCACTACCTCAGTTCTAACACCGCTCCCCAAGGTACGCTGCTGTTCTTAGTTCTTAACCCTTTTGCACGAAGGAAGCATTTCTTATCCAAGTAGTGGTCTGACTTACAGAGTCACACATCACCTTCCCCTGACCACCTGCTTGCCTGCCTGGGCTCTTCAATCACAGTAAGGCAAAAGGGGGGCCCATGATTTCTATAAGTGGTTTTGGGGCAGCTTTTGTAAAGTAAAAGTAAGCGTATGTAAGACAACAGAATGGAATTGTCTTGGATGTTTTTTCCTTCGTGTTTCCCCGTCATTTCCCTTACAGTTTTGTCTCGCTAGCTCTGTAGCAGATTCAGGAGTATTTTTTCTGTGACAGTGTCTTTCCTTGGGTGTCGAAAAAGTTTATCTAGCTTATGGTGGTGTGCCAGACAGATATTTAAGTATGATGGTCAAGGTAGGAAACAATTTTGGGTAAATGCTTTAGAAACAATATAACCTACAACTTGGAAATAGGAAGAGGAAGTGCTAATTTTAAAATGAGCTATGTAGAAAAAAAGAAAATTGATGGGAGCGTGTCACAAGGACACAGGGGTCAGCCTGAAGGGGGCTGCCTGTGGCGTAATCAGAGACAATTTGATCAACAAAATAATTATGGACAGAAAGTAATTATAAATCGTTTAGGGATGAAAACAGGAATCCTGATGATAAATAAATGGAGGGAAAGGGGAGGGGCTCTTACAGTAGAATGCCAGTTGCTGACTGGTAAATGTGGAGTGGAATTCTTTAGGGTATTCAAGACAAATAAGACAATTTAAACCAGATACTTATGTCTCTTTAGTTGTACGGTTAAAATATAGTCAGGAATCTCGGATCCAAAGCCCTGGACTAAAATTTGGGCACTTGATATCTTCAACCTTGGGCCAGTTACTTGTCCTCTTTGAATTTGTTTTTGCTAAGCTGTGAGGTAGGGTGTGATTCTGTCTGCTTTCCAGGGTTGTGGCAAGGATTGAATTAAGTAATGCATGTGAAAAGGCTGTGTATGCATTCCTGAAACATAACATGGCTGAAGTAAGGAACATAACTTCTGTGTACATCTGCAAACTAAAAATGAAATTCATACTGTAAGTAAACTTTCACTAAACAAATTTTTGGAAAACTAATGATAGTAGTTAACAATAATAATAATAGTTAACAGTGAAAATTAAAGTAGCTACTTTTTATGCTTGCTGTGTGCCAGGCACTGTGCTTGTCACATCCCACGTATTCTCATTTAATACTGACCACACATGTAAGAGGTAGAGATACCAACTGGACCACGGACGTGCACTTTAAGTTGTCACACAACTTATAACGGGCCAGCTGGGATTCAAATTGAAATCTTAGCTCCAGAATCCATGCTGTTAACCACCACACTGTCCTGCTTGCTGAAAGACGTCGCTTTCCCCCCCTTTAGGCAGTTTTCTCTCTTTATGAAGGAGAATAGCATCTACTGTTTTTAGTAGCAGAGCATGTGATCCGAACTGTATACCAGCTGCCCGGAAGCAGGGTCCCTAACAGTAAAGTGAGTCCATGGTGTTTATGGACGCTTTATTTTTCTTTCCCATTGGTCCATAATCTTCATCATTCGGTAACAAGTATCTGTTTCATGGAATATACTTAATGGAATCAAATTTGAACTCTGAATGAGAACTAATTATGTTCAGCTGCAATTACAAATTAAGCCACACTGCCTGGTGTGACCCCTGGGGATGGTCATTTACATATCAATGGTGTCTAATAGATGATTAGGCACACCAGCCCAGCCAGCAGCACCTGCGATGATAGTACCTGCCCCTCACTGAGTGCTTTCGTGGCCCAGGAACTTGCCTGAGCAACACATCATGACACCACAGCACAGTGGTTAAGAGCCTGGATTCTGGAGCCAGATGCCTAGGTTGGAATCCTGGCTCCACTGATTACTACTTATATTCTTACAGGCAAGTTAATCTCCATACCTCAGTATCCATTTTTATAAAGTGTAATGAATGACAGTGCCTCGGTCAGAGTTAGGACAATGACAGGAGTTATTTGTACAGCACTTGTCATATAGAAGCACTGTATAAATGTTAAAAAGAAAACCTGGGAGAAGTACTATTACTCCCATGTTATTTGTAAGGAAGTGAGGTTCTGATAATTGGCTGGTAAAGAATTGAGCAGGAGTTCCAATTTCGGAAGCCTGAAACTAAAACCGCCTCTAATTGTTGTTCTCCTTCAAATACACCTTATGAAGGATTTTTTTCCTCGTGGTATTTTTAACTTACACTCTGAAGTTCTTCTTCCTTTAACAAACTCTGAAGCTCTAATAACATAGCACCTTCCTTCTGTGGTAGTTAAGCAAATAAACATTCGGCAAAGGAAAGGAACCTGGGCTAAGAGTCGGAAGAGAGGAGTCAGGGAGGGAGGCAGCGTATGAGAGCCCGCCCTGTGGTGCAGCCATGGAGCTCGACAGGGCTGTTGGTGGTTGTGTCCTTATCCCTACAGAAACAGGGAGAACTTACACTGCCCAGTTCAGACAGCTGGCAGTCTTGGCAGTCTTGATCCAAAGCCAACGCATGATACCATGCCACCTGACCAAAAATGTGGGCCACTTGATAAATTTTCTTGTCAGCTTCGTGTAAGGCCCTGCTGGTCTTTTCTATATCGTTCTCATTTTCATCCGTGTACCTGAGAATTGGAACTGGTACTATATAGAGTTTTAGGAGTAGGAGGAATGATGTGTAGAAATCTGACATAAGGTGAGAAAATCGAAGTTCCAGGTTTCACAGCTACTGAGAGACATAGGGTGAGAAAGCTGGTCCTGCATTGCCAGTGCCTACAGTCACCCCTCGTCGTCCTGCACCCAGACTCCTGGGCAGTCTGACTTAACATATCTGGGATGACGCACAAGAATTTGCCTTTTTAAACAAGTATCTTGCTAATCCAGATGCAGGTAGTCTGAGGACTTTGAGAAAGATCGCTCTGTGTTAGTTGGCTTATAATAAACAGTCCAGGAATAGTAATATAATTCACAAACATACATTAATTGAAAAAAATAATAAGAATCTATTATATGCTGTACACTGAATGATTAGGGAAAAAAAAAACCTCCCATCTACCTTCTAGGGGCTTAGTGTCTGGGTGAGGTAAAGTCAAATTAGCAATAAAATGTTACAGATGCTGTGATGGAGGTCTCTTTAGGCAACAGTGGGGCACAAAGAAAAGAGGAATTCATTTTTACTGGGGGGGTGAGTAGAAAAACCAAAAAAGGCACCATAAAGGAGATGACATTTAGAACCGAGGCTGGGAAATAGGGTCCAATGAACAAAAGTGCAGAAGTATGAAACTAGCAGATGGAAACTGCAAGAAGCCCGGGATGGCTGGGCAGAGAGAGGGCGGGAGGACACTTACCCCAAAGATGCGTTGGAACAGGAATCTGGGCTAGGTCATGGAGTCACAGAAGATGTACTGTGGGCACATAATCTCACAGATAAGATGTCTTTCAAGGAAATCAGCTGTGGTATACAAAAAGAATCCCTGGCCTGGAATTAATCTAGGAAGTTGAGTTCTCAAAGTTGAGTTCGATTGAGGCTACTTTTTAAATAAATTTAATGTTTTTTTTTTTCTTTTTAAGCTTGAAGTTACTGTTATTGAATACAATTCATTCCTCTGCTTATATTCAAACTGTGTGTTTTCTGTTAATGTACTGAAGAGTAATTGATACATTCCTAGAAAATAAATACTACGAAGTTACTCCCTTTAGGCAAAACTGTCTTAACTTTTGTAAAGATGTTCTCCCAAAAAGCTAAACAGAGGGAGAGAATTTTAACAACGACTTCCAGAATGTCCTTCCAGTTTTACAGGACTGAGCAGTGCAGTGTGGTGGTGGTGAGCAGGCCTTGACTCAAAGCCTGGCGCTCAGCGCAGCAGCCATGCTCACCTTGGAGGTATTACTGACCTGGGCGGAGCGCACTTCCTCGTCAGTTGTGAAGAATCAGTGATCTGTTATGAACTCCACGTGGGCAGGGACAAGGCTGTCCCGTTGACTTCTGTGTTGGCCGTGCCATGCACAAGGCCTTGCCCACAGTTGGTATTTCATGGGCGCTTGTGTGTGTGGTGCAGTGACCAATAAGATTATTTCAGACCCTCCTTATTGTTGCCTCACCACCACTAAGCAAACAGAGATAACATGCCAGCACTCAGGGATTTGGGGCTATATGTTTTATTAAAATTTAACCTTGATTAAAGGTTCTGAGAATCTTTTCTTCAGTGTGTAGTTTCCCTGACACATCCTGAGGCGAGGAATTGTGTTTCATAAGTGCATATACTGTGAACTTTTCAATGGTCATCCCCTCTCTGCCCCTCTCTCCTCGAAGTGTTTCTGTTCAGAAGGTCACTGAGCACACACTATCTAGGGACATCTGTCTAGTATGGATATCGTACTGGGCACAGCTGCTCTGGCAGCGTCACCGTCCCTTGTTTTCATGGGGGAACAGCAGCCACCGGACTGGCGCTCTGGCCATTCTTCGATTAGCGCTGGGCCACCTTCCTAGTTTCCTGAGTACCCAACTGAGATGGGGTCTGGTGCTGAATTTTATACATGGGAAGCCCCAGATATAAAACAGCACTATCAGCAGTAAGAAGGTGTGTGGAATTTAGGGCAAGAAGTCCCTTAGAATTCAAGTGCTTTGCTTTTTTGAGTGAGGAAATTGAGTCTCTGAAAAGTTAAGTGATTTGCTCAGAGTCAGAAAAGTAGTTATTATTATGGGGCGCCTGGGTGGCACGGCAGTTGGGCGTCTGCCTTCGGCTCAGGGCGTGATCCCGGCGTTGTGGGATCGAGCCCCATATCAGGCTCCTCCCGCTATGAGCCTGCTTCTTCCTCTCCCACTCCCCCTGCTTGTGTTCCCTCTCTCGCTGGCTGTCTCTATCTCTGTCGCATAAATAAATAAAATCTTAAAAAAAAAAAAAAAAGAAAGGTAGTTATTATCCTAGCCGGGGCTGAGCTCAGATGTCCTAACTGTTACCTAAATGCCTTTTCCAAGTCTTCAGAACTCAGAAGGTTTATGTACCACTGGGTACCATCTAGCTTGTTAGCTGTCGTATGTGTGTGAACAGATGTAGGCAAGGGCCTGGCCACTTTCTTATCAGAACTCTCGTGTGTTTTAAGAAAAAACAAAAAACAAAAAACTTGTTCACCAGCATCTGGTGGGTCACAATTTAGGTAGGAATTTGTCAGCCCTAGTCTCATTATGGAAAACAGATAGAATAGGCTACCACTGACTTGGTGATAGAATTTCAGAGAGGGCTTCAAAATCTTGAAAAAGCTCACAAACCTAGAGGGTGTGCATGAATGCTTTCCAGAGCTCAGCTCCTCTTTCCAATTTTAGCTGTTCCTTTTTCATGCCTTTTCCTTGTGCCTTGGCAACGCAGAAAAGCAGAGTCCAGTAGTGGAATCACAAATGTCTCCTGAAACTCACTTCCTGAAACTTTCTTAGTTTGGTTTCCCTGTTGACTGAGAGAGGGATTTTATTTTATTTTATTTTTTAACTAAAAGAGACTTCTAAAAACTTTGAAAAGCAGAGGTCCGTCTCTGGGAAGAGGCAGCAGTCTGACTTTTCTCCCCCCTTACTTAGTCAGGAAGAGAAGGGAAGACAGCGTCCTCCTTTTAAAGACATACAGCAATTAGAGATTTTCAAGTGGGTGGAAGGAGGCATTGTGAAATTGCCTAGGAGTCCTCCCCCACCCCCACCCCCCAAATACACTTCAAGAGGTGGTGTGAATTCAGTCAGGGTTCTTACCAGGGTTGGGACTCTTAGAATATAGGAATGACACAACACAGTCTGATTTTTAAATGATTGAAATCAAAACGAAATTTGTGTGTATAAAGAAAGGTGTTTTACCATCGGGCTTCTCTTTCCAAAGAGATTCTTGCAATTCAAATTAACCAGGAGCAGCCCTGTAAAGAGAAGCCACAAACTTGAGTCATTGTTTGAAATTGCCAAGTAGGAGTAACCTTTTCGGTGCACCAAAGAAAACTTCGGTTCTCCAGAAGAGTCCGTGCTTCCGTATCTGTTTTCCATAAAATGGAAAGAAATATTAAAAGGAAGGCATTTCTCATTCTCTCTGCCTTCCTATTCCTGACCTAAGTGAGGCCTAGAGTTTGCAAATCCTGTTTCTCTCAGTTCATCCACCTCTCACCTAGGAAATAAGACTTGTACGTAGAGGCTACATTTAAACATGGATGAACTATCCATCCAGATGAACCAGATGTTTATTCTTTCCTTTTCTCCCAGTAGAAAACAGCTCTCTTAATCTTTCCTTACCTGAAATATTATTGAATGAAGGGAGCAAGGTCTGTGGGGTGGTAAGGTGAAGAGACGTCTGGCAGGGAGTGGCAGCATTAACTTTAGGGCCCACACAGACCAGAGGGGCCTGGGCCTGTCACCTCCGAGCAGCTTGTGCGTTTAGGTGCAGCCCTGCCTCACTAGCCTCCGCGTGTCTCTTCCACGCTAACGCTTCTGTCTAGGGCTAGCAGCTGTTTCATATTCCAGACCCAGATCTTTCCACTCCTGAATTTAAATACTGTTTATAGTTTGGATGCCCATGTAATTTTTTGTCCCCACCAGGACATTTCTGAGAGTGACATGGGTCACCTATTAATAATTCCACTGGATGCCACATACAAATTGGGACTGTCCCAGGCAAGCCAGAACATACGGACATCCTACTTTTAAGTCTTCAAACTACACAAATTAGATTTGATAAACATGTATTATATATCATCAAGGAGATAGGAGTATCTCATAACTGAACTTGTTAAATTGGACTAGAGTTTTTTCCTTTGCATTGGCTGACCTTAAGTTTAATTTTCCAGAAACACTTCTGGAATTCATTCTACTTAGCCATCCCTTAAACTGTATAGGACATAATGTAACTTTCTTGGAGACTTAGAGTCGCTGAGGCAGTAGAACGTCATGACTGAGAGTGCTCCATGCCTTCTTGATTCTTGACACTTCTTGTGTGACCTTAGGTAAATCACCCTGTAAGCACTCTTCTTTCCAGAGTGATATAACATGCTCAGCATGGGTGCAGGCTTAGAGCAAATATCTGTGATGACAGTGGTGTGTTAATGTAAATTTTGTGGAATATGGTGACCCTCTAAAATCGATTTGATGAGTGTCTCCTTGTTTCTACACAAATGCTGTTTAGTTCTGAAGTTTGTTCTGTATATTATTTGTCTCCCTTCTTGGTGTTACTGGTCACTTTTTTGCTGTAGCTTTCCGAGAAATGAATAACTTGTTAAGAATTGTGACACTGAGTCAATAGGAAATCCATACATTCAAACTCTAGGGTACTACCACTGACCCCAGCACAGTGTGCCATTCCGGGTACTCAGAGCCATAGGTAACATGGCACATATTCTTGGAGTATCAGTTTTACTTGATTGTAAGTTACTTAAAAAGTTACAGTTGTGCTTGGTAAGTAATAAGGAGCAGGACATAAAATGTGTATGAATTTGGTAAGGTAAAGAAAAATTTCAGTGTAATTTCACAATTCCAGTGGAACTGCTGGGATCCCAGATGAGTTCACTTTCTGTCACTGGTGTTCACTGTGGTAAAAAATTATTGAAAAACACTGCAAAAAACGTCTCAGAAAGATTCTGCGGGTAATGTGAGAAGGTCTAAAACACTGTGGTGACAGCCATTTGTTAAAGGGTTAAATGGAACTTTAGATAAATTTGACAGAAAGTTCTTTTTTTTTTTTTTTTAAAGAGAAGTCCTCTTTCAAGTGGGGAGGGGGGCACCTGGGTGGCTGTCAGTTAAGCATCTGACTCTGGATCTAAGCTCAGGTCCTGATCTCAGGGTTGTTGAGTTCAAGTCCTGTACTGGGCTCTGTGCTGGGTGTGGAGCCTGCTTGGGGGAAAAAAAAATGCATAGGATATCCATTTACTTTTTACCTTGCAGTTCTGCTTACTAACTTTTAACAGCCCATACGAGAGAGACATTATATGTTTTAAATGTTATGGCTGCTTTAACATGGAACTTCCTTGCAGCTCCTTACTTTTGATATCTTCAGTTACTTTTGATAGCTTCAGTTGGTTTTCACTATAAGAGCTTGTATGTCTGTGATAACCAACTGGATTCCTTTCCCGGATGCGTATTCTGCATTAGGAGATACACGTTATATAGTGCCAGAAGTAGAGATAGTAGGCTAAAGCTGTTTTAGTTGGGTATTGATATACTATTGAAGCGCTCAGAGTAATGGTTCCAAAACTTTGAAGATGGAAAAGGGAATCGATAATAAAACATTTTAGCCATGTTTAAAAATTGATAGAAGCCAGTTTTAAATTGCCTCTTCACATTTACTTTTTGAACAGTTTTATTAAGGAATAATTGACATAGGATGAACTGTACATGTTTAAAATGTACAATGTGATTATTTTGACATATTCCTGTGAAAGTATCACCACAGCGAAGATAAGGAACATACACATCACCTCCAAAATTTACTCTCGCACTTTTGCAGTCTCTTCCTCTGGCCCTTACTATCATCTCCAGTCAACTACTGCTCTGCATTCTGTCACCATACATCGGTTTGCATTTTTAGATTTTCTATCCATGGAATTACACAGTATTCACTCTTTTTTAAAGATTTTATTTATTAGAGCATGAGCATGACCGGAGTTGGGGGAAGGACAGAGGGAGAGGAAGAAACAGGCACTGAGCAGGGAGCCTGACATGGGGCTCAATCCCAGGACCCCGGGGTGATAACCTGAGCCAAAGGCAGACGCTTAACTCACTGAGCCAGCCAGGCACTCCTACACTGTTTTTCTGTCTGCCTTCTCTCAGCATATTTTGAGATTCATCCATGTTGTTGTATGAATCAGTATTTCATACCTATTTATTGCTGAGTAGTAGTCTACTGTATTGATATACCATAATTTATTCATTTGCTTCTCCGTGGACATTTGTTTCCAGTTTTTGGCTATCACAGATAAAACACACACATCTGTATGCATATGTTTTCATTTTGCATGGGTAAATACCTAGAAGGAATTCTGGGAAGGAAAATGGCTGGGACATATGGTAGATATGCTTAATTTTGTATGAAACTGCCAAAATGTTATCCAAAGTGGTTGTACCACTTTACATTATAGCCAGCAATATATGAGAATCCCTACTGCCATCACTTGATATGGTTGATCTTAATAATTAAAAAAAATTTGTGGCAAAATATATATAGCATAGTACTTATTACTTTGACCATTTGTAAATGTACAATTCCATGGCATTAAATAAATTCACAGTGTTGGATAACTATTATCACTATCCATACCCAAAACTTTCTCATCATCCCAACAAAAATTCTGTACTCATTAAACAATAACTACTTTTTTCTTCTTTCTTCCAGCCCCTGGTAACTAACTTCTATTCTACTTTTTGTATCTATGAATTTGGCTATTCTAAGTCCTTCATATAAATAGAATCAAAATCTTTGTCCATTTGTGTCTGACCTATTTCATTAAGCACAGTGATTTTAAGGTCCATCTTATTTGGTGTAGAGTCTACTCACATCTTTTGCCTAATTTTTAATTGGTTTTTTGTTTTCTATTAATGAGTTTTGAGGTTCTTTATTCAGTATACAATCCTTTATCATCTATGTGATTTGCAAGTACTTTCTTTGAGTCTTTGGCTTGAATGTGTCAGTGTAAGACAACACTTCAAAATAAATATCCTCAAACAAGCATTTGGGAGAAAAATCACAAATTCAGAAACTAAGTACAGAAATGGACAAAAATTGGAAGAAAATCAGTGAGAGTGATAAAACTTAGAAAATAAATTTTAGGACAAAACCACTTCATAAATAAAGAGTAAATTACAATGTGCCAATGGGAGAATAGATTCTTATTAAAATGTAAGAAGATTCACTGAAGAAGGCAGGAAAACAACTAATGAATGGGAGATTTGGAAAGAGGTAAAAAGGGTCTGAGAGAATGCAGTTGGAATGGACAACAAAGAATATCTAAATATGTATAATTGGAGCTCTTGCGTTCTTAGAGACCATGGAACAGAAGTTAGAGAAAACCTAAATCTACATATTGAAAGGACTCACCAGCTACTTGGGAAAATTTACCTAGAATGATAAACTTTGAGACAAACCTTAGTAAAACTATATTAGACCTTCGAGACAAAGAAAAGTCCTTAGGACCTCCAGGCAAGAAGAGCACATAGCTTGTAAAGGCAAGAACATGCTGAAATCAGACTTCTCAAAAGCATCCTACAGAAATTGGCAACAGTGAAAAAGCATTTCAGGAAGCTTAAGGAAATCAAAGGCAAGCCAAGCTCTCTCTCAGTATCAAGACTACAGAAAGTTTTAAATACGTAAGCGTGAACTGTTACACTGAGCTCTTCCTGAGAAATCTGATGGGGTAAACTTTATTCAACTAAGAGAGGACAAGGGAAAATTTGGTGATGAAGTTGTAGAGAGAAGGCAAAAATAAGAATGGTGCTATGGGTGGAAAAAGAATATGTAAACCACAGATGTTCTGACAAAGTAGAAAGAGTACAAATTTAAAAATGGAATAGAAGAACAGAAAAAGAGGAAAGCAGAATAAGATCACTGGTTGTATAGATAATAGGTGAGAGTCAAAAGATACTACTTAAAACTTAGCAACTGGAATATACACAGTTAAGTAAGGAATAGATAAAGATTGAAGACACTAAAAGTACAAATACAAAAATAATCATACAACAGAAATACAAAGCTATCTTAAGAACTTCCTTTAAAAATATAGAAGACAAGGAATCACTTCACATAGAGAAATAAATATGTGACAATAACTGTACTATAGAATAACATGACAAGAGCTGAGACCAAGCCCATCGTTCATATCAATAAATTAAATGGGCTTAACTCAACAATTAAAGAGATTTTCAAGTTAGTTCATAAAACTCAGTGCTGTAGTCAAGAAACCCATCCCTTCAAAAAAGAAAAAGAAAAGTGACTAAAAAGGTTAAAAATAATTAGCAAAGTTGTATCTGGCAAATAGAAACAAGAAGTAGGGGCTATGAATCTGATATCAGACAAAATAGAATTCAGACCAAAAAGTATTGACACAAAGGACACATTATAACGTACATATAATGTACCAAATATCACAGCAAACTCCTGTATAAAGCAGAAACTATAGGATATGGCAGCAAAAACAAACAACAACAGAGCACCTGGGTGGCTCAGTTGGTTAAGCATCTGCCTTCAGCTCAGGTCGTGATGTCAGGGCCCTGGGATCAAGCCCTGCATCGGGCTCCCTGCTCAGCAGCAAGTCTGCTTCTCTCTCTGCCCCTTCCCCTGCTCATGCTTCTTTCGCTCTCTTTCTTGCTGTCTCTCAAATAAATAAAATCTTTTAAAAAAGAAAAAAATAAAGCACACTAATAGGATCGTTAACATACCAGTCTAAGAAGACTGGTCATGTGGAAAAAACATAAATAATGATATCAAGAGGTTTGCAGATTATGCCCACAGGCCAAATCTGTTCTGTTACCTGTTCCTGTAAGTGAAGTTTCCTAACTCAGCCACATCCAATTTTTCATATATAAAATCTATGCCTTTCTTGCTACAACAGGGAAGTTGAATAGTTATGACAGGGGCCATACAGCCCACAAAACCTAAAATATTTACTCTCTGATCTTTTGCAGAAAAAAGGTTGCCAACCCCTGATACAGGAGACCTAAGCAACATTATTAATAAAGTAGCTCTTACAGATACCTATTAACACTGCACATTGATAATAGAAAATATACATTCTTTTCAGCATACAAGGAACACTCACAAAACTTTATTCTATTGTAGGTTGCAAAGAAAACAGCAAGTTCCATAAATTAGGAATAGTGCAATCAGCATTCTTATCAGAATACCATAAACCTAGAAGTTTAAAGCAAATAAGCTTCTTACACCTGGGAATTTAAAAATTATTCTATTAAATGACCCATAGGCGAATGGGCAAATATAAACAAAAATTACATGTTGTTTGGAAAATAATGATCACAAAAACACCTACATATCAGAATCAATGGGATACATTTAAACCAGTGATCAGAGGAAAATTCATAGCCTTGAACACCTTTGTCAGTAAAAATGTAAGGTAAAATTAGATATTTTTAAACTTCCAGTCAAAAAAGCTAGAAAAAGAACAAAGTAAATCAAAGAAAGTATGAGGGAAGAGAGAATAAAGATGAAAGCAAAAAATAATGAGAGAATTAAGGGAAAAAAAAGATCAACAAATTCTGGCTTCAAAAAAAGACCAAGGATCAGGTAATTAAGGAAAAAAAGATCAGGTGGGGAGAAAGCACAAACATAAAAAAAGGATAAAAGAGGGAAACAGTTATTGATACAGAGAATATAAAACTTAATTGTAAGATTAATTTGCGTACCTTTATGCAAGTAAATTTGAAAGCCTACATAGAATGGATAATTTTCCAGGAAAAGTATAATTAACCAGAATTAGCCTCAGTAATCATAGAAAGTTTAAATTTATTTCTGTGGAATGAATAAAAATCATTAAGGAACTACTCCACAAGAAAGCACCAAGCCCAGATAATTTAACAAGGAAAGTCTACCTAACATTTAGAGACTAGTTAGTGATATAAGCAGAAATATTTATGAAGCAAGTACAACAATGATATCAAAACCTGATAGAGATCTCACACACACACACACACACGCAGAAACTTGGATCAGTATCACGTATGAATATGGTTCTAAAATTCCTAAATATCAGTTATTAGATTCTTAACACTTCACATGACCCAAACAGGTTTTATGCCAGGAATGCAAGAATAATTAATCTTATTAATTAGGTCTAAGAAGAAAAATCAAAATAACTATCTTCAGAAATGTGGAAAAATTCTCTGACAAAAATTTAACACCTGGGGGTGCCTGGGTGGCTCAGTCGGTTAAGTGTTTGACTCTTAGTTTCGGCTCAGGTCCTGATCTCAGGGTCATGGTATCAAGCCTTGAGTCAGGCTCTCTGCTCAGTGGGGAGTCCGCTGGAGATTCTCTCTCCCTCTCTTTCTGCCCCTCCCCCCACTCACATGTGCTCTCTCTCAAAATAAACCTTTAAAAAAAAATTAACACCTGTTCCTAATAACAACACTGAACTATAGGAATGGATGGATACTTCCTTAGAGTCAACATCGTAAGGGGAAATACTAGAGGCATTCCCACCAAAGTCAAGAATAAGTCAAGTGAGTTCACTGGCTCCAGTACTTTTTTAACATTACTTTGGCACTATTAGCCAATGCAACTAGACAAGAGAAAGCAATTGGAAAGGAAAGAAGGAAAAGTCTGTTAGTGACATAGCATTTACCTGGAGAATTCTGTAAGGAATCAATGATAAAACTAACTCAGACAACAAAAGAATTCAGCCAGGTAGCAGTATATAAAAGCAAGAAAAAAAATAATTACAAGTTAGAAGATATAATGAGAAATTCCATTTAAAGAAGCAACGGAAAAGATAAAATATGAGTAAACGTAATAAATGTATAAAACCTAATGCACGTTCTAGATTGAATTGTCCCCCCCCAATTTATATGTCGAAGCCCTAATCATAAGTCCCTCAGAATATGACTGTGTTCGGAAATAGGGCCTTTAAAAAGTTAAAGTGATCTCTACATCTGAAACTAATGATGTAGCATATGTTGGCTAATTGAATTTAAATTTTAAAAAGTTAAAGTGAGGTCATTGGGGTGGGCCCTAATCCAATCTGAGGACACAAAGGAAGAAAATGGCCATCTGCAAGCCAAGAAGAGAGGCCTCAGGAGAAAACATCCTGCCAACACCTTGAGCTCAGTCTTCCAGCTACAGGAAGTTGAGTAAATAAATGTCCGTTGTGTAAGCCACCCAGTTTGTGGTATTTTGTTATGGCAGCCCGAGCAGACAAACATAGATAGGAACTACAGAACATTCCTAAAAGGTGCCAAAGTAGACTTGAAGAAACCTTCCTAGGTTTTGAATAGGACATCTGAACATCATCAAGATATTCTTCCTAAGTTACTTTATAAATATATTTTGACCCCAGTACAAGTACCAAAATCTCTTTTTTCTGGAGGTAGACAAGGTGATAACTAAAGTTGATATGGAGGAGTAAGCATACAAGCGAACTTTGAAAGAGAAGAACTGTAAGGGGGACACTAGCCCTATCAGCTATTAAAACATATTATTAAGCCTCTATAATTAACACAGTGGTGGTGGAGCACCGACTAGAATAGAATGGAATGGAATGTCTAAACATAGACCCTAACATATATGGAACTTTATGAAAAAGGTGGTATGTCCAATCACTGAGGCAAAGATGGGCTTTTTAATAAATGGTGTTGGGGCAACTGGCCAACCATTTGGGAAAAGATAAAATTAGATCTGTTCCTCATGGTATAAATAAAACTGAGCTACAGATGGATCAGAGATCTAAGTAAAATAGGAAGCTTCATATGCACTGGAAGAATGCATGGGTGAATTCCTCCTTACAATCTGGGCGTAGGAGAAGCCTTTCTGTGACTCAAGATCCATATGCAATAAAGGAGAATGTTGATAAATTTGATTACCAAAAAAAAAAAAAGAGCTTTTTCACATAAGTAAAGTCAAAAGACAAATGACAGATTGTGATAAAATATTTGTAACATATAAAATAGCACAGGCTAAGATCTCTAATATGTATTTATATTTTTTAATGAAAAATGAAAAGACCAAAAAATGGGCAAAAGGCAAAAGCAGACCATTTGCAAAAGAATATATTAAAATGCCCCTGAAATGCAGATGATCAACTTTCACCATAAGAGAAACGTAAGTTAAATTGCACCAAAATACCATTTCTCACCCATCAGGTTGTCCAAAAAATCAAAATCTTGAGGCACCTCAGTGGCTCAGTCAGTTAAGCGTCCAGCTCTTGGCTTCGGCTCAGCTCAGAATCTCAGGGTCATGGGCAAAGGCCCTCATGGACTCCACGCTCAGCATGAGTCTGCTGAAGATTGTCTCTCTACCCTTACGCACCCCTCACTCTCTTGCTTTCTCTCTAAAATAAATAAAATCTCAAAAAAAAAAAAAAAGAAAAGAAATTCTTTTTTAACAAATCTTGACAAAATAGTCTGTCCTTGGGGCTGTGGGGGAAAAGTCACTCTCATACGTGGCCGGTAGCAATGCGAAATGGCACAACCCCCGTGAAGGGGTACTTGAGGATAACAAAGTTACATGTTCATTTTCACCCAGTATGGCCACTTCTGGGGACTGACCTGGAAGGTACTCCTTTAACAATACGACAATACGTGCGTAGGGCTATTCATTACAGTGTTACGTGTGATGGTAGAATATGGTAAACTGCCCAGACGTGGGAGATTGGTTGAAGAACCTTTGGTGCTGTATTACCTGTAAAAACAAATGAGGAGGATCTCTCTGAACTAGTAAGTTAATTGTAGGATATAGGTGAATAAAGCAAAAGTGCAAAAGAATATATAGAGTAGGCTACTTTCCTGTTTAGTGGTAAAGACAAAATAAGGAAGCACAGAAATTAAACACATCAGTTTAACTTTTTCATGAACACAGGAAGGATAAACCAGGGGATAAAAAGAAATTGATTATCTTCTGAGGAGGTTAGATGGCGGGACCGAGTAAACAAATTGTAATAGATATGTAATAAGATGCCACACGCGACATCGGATGAATCCTGCAGACATAGTGTTGAACCGAAGAAACCAGACACAAGAGTATTTATTATTCCATTTATATGAACACTTGTGCATTTTACTATAAATGTGTAATACCTCAATACATTTTTTTTAAGTTTATTAAAAGATACTTGTACCAGGGTGCCTGGCTGGCTCAGCCTGTAGTGTGGGACTCTTGATCTCAGGGTCATGAGTTCAAGCCCCATGCTGGGCGTGGAACCTACTTAAAAAAATAGAAGATACTTGTACCTATGTCAGCAGTGGCAAAATTCATCTTATTAATCAGAGGTTAATTAATAAAGTTAATAAATAATAAAATAAAAAAGTTAATAAATAAAAAAGTTATTTTTCTCAAGTTTATCTGTAGGGTGGTGCTTTGCTGTAGTTGGTGGTGCACTTCCCAGGTCATCTGCAAAAACTGGAGATGTCATCTGCGCTGTGCACTAAGGACAGCGCTGTGCCCTGGAGCCAGACCACCACAGCACACAACAGAGTTACTGCAGGAACACACGTGCCAAACATGAACTTGAGGTATAAGTTGCCTCCTGCTGCCACTGTTGTGTGTGAGCAATGAGAAGAAGCATATTCCCAGGTCTAAAATTATAGGCAATAGGAGTCGCTGAAATAGGGGCTCCAGTAAATAGAATGTATGTGTGTGTAGCGGGGCGGGGGGTCCTTTGAAGGGTCAGGATAGAGGATGGATTCCAGGTGTTGTCTGCATTTGAGGGCCAGGGCTTAGAGGCCAGTATTTACCCCCTTTTAAAGGCACTAATCAGAATTGAGACTATCGCTAGATTACCATGAAAGGCAAGTTGGAGAGTAGTAACTCAAGCTGCAGCAGCTAAAAGAAAAAGAATGTTTGATTGCATAGGTAATTCAAAGGTATTGTGCTATTTCGGAGACTCTGTTTATTTTGGAGTATAGGTTTCTGTTGACATTGGGGGAGCCTTTATGACAATTGGGAATTTTTTTCTTCTAAATAGTTTATATTTCGGGTGACTATTGAAAGGTAGAAGGAGGAATTATGCTTTTGATTACTTAATTTGTGTAGATTCCATCACTGTGCAGTAAAGGAAGTACATTTTTTATACTAAAAAAGATTTGTTTTTAAGGGATCAGTTAGTGGCGAATTTATTTCTACAGATTAGCAATTTAAGACTTAGCTTATGAGACCATTTAAGACCTTCAAAAACCCGTTTTTACTTAAAGACAATCTTTAGCTCATGAATAAGTGATAATCCTAAGTGTTCAGGGCACATTTTCCTGCAGAAGTGGTATAAGATATAGATAGATACCCTGGAAAGCCCTCAAAAATCTCCTTCATTCCTAATGTCACTAAATATTGTTTCTCTGGGAGAAGGTATTGTGAGATGTAACTCCCAACAACAGTAGCAGATTTTAAATCTCCTCTCTCCTCCATGCAGGTTTCCAAATGGGTGATTTTTCTAGCCAAGGCCGGGAGAGTAGTAGGGGTCCCGAGGGCCTTCATTCATGGGGAGGAGCTATCTGGAGACTGTGGTGGGGAGTTGAGGGTCTAACCCAGTTAAGGCTTGTTATCCAGCCCTTCACTTTGATTAGCATCTTATTTATGGTGGCTTTGCATCTAGAGGATTCTGGAGATTGCCCACCGTGCTAATTATTAACTCCTTAGGTTCTTGACAAACAGAGCTTTTAGGAATGGCTTGAGCTGTTTTCTTTCCTTCTCTAATGGTGTGTCTGTTTTTGGCCTTTATACCTTGAGTATCCAATTAGCAAAATGTGGATTGTATAACCTGTTTCTTCCTTTGCCTGTCAGGTAGTGCTGAGGACTACTGAGAAGTGGGTTAAATGCATTTAATATCCTCAGAGAAAAGATTTTTTGTGAAGTATGACTACTTGGACACAACATAAAGTCTGTCCCACAAAGCATCCTATTTTGTTTAATTAACTACCTTCATTGGCATTTGGATTTTATGCTGCTCACTGTATTTATCCTCTCAATGTTATTCAATGTCCCTCCTTTTGTTTTAGAGTTAATGTGTCAATTTAAAACATTTGTGGGGAATAACTCATACCATTCAGTGAGTATTAACTCTTTCATCGTTAACATCTTATCAACCAGAGCTGTGAACATGGAATTCTCGATGGTGGTATACGTTCTTAATTGTGTTTTGGTTTTTAGTGAATGAAAACATGAAGAATAGGGGAACCTTAATTTTTTTAACATAAGAGGTGTGTTGCAGACCTTCCTTGGGCATTTGGGGCTGCAGGTCTCGGGCATCAGTCACCCCCGATCTAAAGAGACTGTTTGTTAGGACATTGATTCCTCAGTGAAAAATGGCTTTGCGTTTGAATGATGCTTTTGAGTCAGCAGCAGGGCAGGGTTTATTGTGACATTAATACAGATTTTCACCATTTTCATGTTTGTCTCTCGCTTTTCTTTCCCTTTTTCCAGTTCTTCCTCCAGTGCTGGTTCCAAGACACAGCGAATATAATCCTCAGCACAGCCTCTTAGCTCAGTTCCGTAACTTAGGCCAAAATGAGCCTCACATGCCACTCAACGCCACTTTTCCGGATTCTTTCCAGCAACCCAACAGCCATCCGTTCCCTCACTCCCCCAGTAGCAGCTACCCCAACTCTCCTGGAAGCAGCAGTGGCACCTACCCGCACTCTCCCACCAGCTCAGACCCAGGAAGCCCTTTCCAGATGCCAGGTGGGTTGGAACGTTCCGGGACGTTTGGGTCAGGTAGACAGTGCAGCTGCAGGAGTCGGGGGGAAGCCGGGTGCACCTGCACGCAGAGAGCTCTTCAGCTCTGCTCCATGGCGCTCTGCTCTCAGATGTCCTGTTTTATTTGTCAGGCACAGAAGCTTGAATAAGTTTTATTTTTGATTTTGAAGGGTTTTGAAACAGCTGCATCCTTCTGGGAGTGGCCTAATTGTTATAGTCTCTGCTCTTGAAAAAAGAGAGAAAGAGAAAAATAATGTGTTGTACACATTTGCTGTACACGGGAAGGAAAAAACCCTGTTGTAAGTGCAACCTCAGAAAAGATATTTCCTGAGGGATCACAACCCCCTACTTAATTAAATTCATTTAAATGGTGATGTAATCCCAAGAAACATATACTTTAGCAACAAAGGAAATGCAGCAGTAGTACTGGAGACCATCTGCTTGTTTAACTTAGCAAAGACAAAAACAATTATCCTCCTTTTTAAGATTTAACTGATGGTGTAATGTTTATCAAAATAAATGATCAATTAGGACATTGTATTTTTCAAATTACAGGTTGGTAAGCAAGCATCTCACAAAAAATGATTAGTGCCAAATTTCTTGCCAGTAGACTTCAAGAAGGATGCTGTACACCAAGATGTACTCAACATTGATTAACACTTCTAGAAGGGATATGGGCGGGGAGGTCTGTTTATTAGGCCACTTGAAATGTTTTAAAGTAAATGTGGATTTGGCAACAGTGCTGGTATGTCCTCAGAAATTGAAAAGTGGTCCCCACTTGATAATGCTGTCTTTTATTTCTATATTTATTACTTCTTTTGGTTTTGAGCCTTTTATTTTACATTGTTTTGTCTCTCAGTCCACAACTGTTGAGGATGAGGCAGGGCAGCAGGGGTATAGATGAGTTTAAAAATCAAACTAAGAATCATCTGATGATTTCCTATTCACCCCACTCTCTCCCAGACCCATTGGGTTTGATGAACAGGTAAGTGGTGAAGAGACAGTTTCAGAAGCTTTTGAGCAGTGGCAAAGCCGGGGTGGGCCCAGGAGTGAAAAGCTGGCAGATTATTGCTTGAGTTTACACTTTGTCCCCGGCTGTGCAGGATTAAGGCTGCAGGCCAAGTAAAGGAAATGTGGGAAAGAGAAAGCCGCCAGGCGTGGGAGGAGGCACTTGTGGGGATAGTAGAGTGCCCCCCATCGCTATCTGCTGGTCTCGCCCAGTGGTGCTGATGCCGTAGGTTGCTGAGGAAATTCTCACCAGCTCGTTTGCAGAAATTGATTGGATTGGGTCTCAGAGGATGCTCTCTGTCTTCATTCCTGGCTGGAAGGAAAGCAGAGTCAGTGTTACAGCTGCAGGGAAGAAGCTGAGTTAAAAGAAGCTGGAGAAGGGGTGACAGAAGCATCCAGATAAGGTCCCCCTGGTCCCGTCTGTGTGCTGTGAGGCCTTGCTTGTTGGCAGCGAGGCGGTGGGAGTTCTGGGTTGTGATTCAGCTGGAGAGTCCGTCTTGGAAATCTCTGAAAAGCCGCGAATGAGCGGCAGTATTGGCCATTTGTATTCCACAGTTGCCGAGTGACCTCGGCTACTCATCCAGGCTATTCATGGTTCCCTAAGGCAGAGCTTTGTTCCCTGCTGTGTCAGGTGTGCTTAGATGGGGTCCTGATAGCCAGTGAGGAACTTGCTTTCACAAAGGATTATTTGTGGGCATCCCATAACCCCTTATTTTATTTAGGAAAACACAAGACCCATATTCATGTTCTTTGTTTCACAAGTCATGCTGTTTGCCTCTTATTGCCATCTGGCTCGGAGCTTTCTAGAAGAACATATGTAAATTCTGAAATAGAAGATAGCTGTGATAACTGATGATTATTCTGCAACTAGGGGTTTTAAAACTAGTGATTATTTAAATAGGTAGAGAGAAGGTAGTCCTAACAGCACTTGAAGTCAGGAGAAATGAACAGTTGAAGTTAGTAAATTGGCTGTAATGAAAGTCAGTTGGTAAATTCCTGCGAGCTTATGGGTTTAATGGAAGAAGCTCTTTTTCTTAAATCGTATGTAGCATTCAAAGGCCTTCCATCCACCAGTGAAACTCTGAAATGCAGAGGTCCTCGCAGAGTGGATTGTATGAAAGGGTGTTTAAGTGCTCCTCTGATCATTTTCAGAGAGCCTGAGCCTGGCTAGGCAGACAGCTGCTGGAACTGGCAGCGAGTTCCCCTGGACCCTCACTGCAGTTGTACCAGATGATGTGTGGTAGTCCCTTTCAGAAGGTGTACACCCGGTTCAGTGTCTGTAGCAGCCATTTTCTGACGGGGAGGTTGAAATGGGCAATTCAATCTCAAGAATTTCACAGAATATATGTTTTAAGTGTGTGTGTTTATTTAAGGAGAAAGAAATTGTTTTCTTTAAACTTTGTAGCTGATACTCCCCCACCTGCTTACCTGCCTCCCGAGGACCCCATGACCCAGGATGGCTCTCAGCCAATGGACACAAATATGATGGCACCTTCCCTGCCCTCAGAAATCAACAGAGGAGGTAAAATGCTTTGCTGTTTATTCCCTTTTTAGTGTCTAAAGTTTATCTGTCCAAATGTTACTTTCTCTCACAAATGTTTATTTTTTTTTTTAAAGATTTTATTTATTTATTTGACAGAGATAGAGACAGCCAGCGAGAGAGGGAACACAAGCAGAGGGAGTGGGAGAGGAAGAAGCAGGCTCATAGCGGAGGAGCCTGATGTGGGGCTCGATCCCACAACACCGGGATCATGCCCTGAGCCGAAGGCAGACGCCTAACTGCTGTGCCACCCAGGCGCCCCCTCACAAATGTTTATTAGTCTATAAAAAGATAGCTATTGGAGAAAGAGCCCAATAAGAGAAGCTAGGTAGAATTTTTTGGATTACAAGTAAGTCTTTTCATATGAAGAACGAACACAGTGACTTAACTAAGGAAGGCCTAAGTATAATTGTGCAGTTGTCTGTTGAGAGCCCAATACTTAATAATTTTGAATTGGTGATAAAAGAATATTTTTAAGTGAAGGACAGAGGGGTGGTAAGAAGCAATGAGCATAACATTACCGAAGTGGAGTTGTCACTGGAGATCTCCAGAATTAGAAGTTTATATAACAAGGCTTTCCAAAGGTTCTTTTGTTGTTAGGATAGCTATTCATAAATATAATGATTTTCCAGCCCTCATCCATATACAGCTGCAGCTGGAACAAACTAATAACATTTGTTTCTTTCTTGCTATATTTTTTCTAACCTTGTTACAGAAAGGGGCCGAGGCACAGGTTTTTCCTGTTCTCACCTGGAAGAACATATGCAGAACCTCTAAGCAGGATGGAGCATTTCTTTCCCTTTGTGGTAGAGGGTGGGTGCATTTCCAGCCCTGTCGTACCGCCGGCAGTGACTGAGGGGAGAATGCCATCGTTGTGCACTGGCCAGTGGAGTGGGCCCTCCCGAGCAGAGAACTCGGGTCAGTGAGTGCCGGGAGAATCCCTGAGCACCTTGGGAGGTCATGACCACGGTGTTGAAGAAAACTGTTCCCAAACCTCTCATGGAAGAAAGTGCTTCCCTGGTGCCACGTGGCATGGACCATTCAATATGTATACATTTCATGCAAATTGAATTACAGTGTAGCGTCATCACTCAGTGTGTCTCATTTCATTCTTACTACTTTTTATTAAAATGGGAGATACCTCAGACTTTGTCAGAGGTGCTTACATTTTTTAAGTTCCTAAATTTTAACGGTAAACTCAAAGAACCTTTCTTAGATATGCAGTGTATAAATTGGAATGTACACCTTTTTAATCCATAAAATATTTTTACATCTGTTTTATTGGCTCTGTATTTTATGGTTCCTCATAATCTCTCGAACAACCTTCCAAACATAATTATCAACCAAAAAATAAAAATGTTGGTTGTGGCGGGGGGGGGGGGGGGGGGGAAGAAACAACTCCTGTCTCACATATCTTTGGAGTTTGTGTTTCGGGAACAGGACAGCAGGAGAGGATGGGCACGGCACCTCTGTCCAGCAAGGACCTTGTAGCTATTGTGGTTAAGCCTAAAATGTCTGATTTCAGGAAATAGGCCTTTAAAAATTGCTATAAATTTTTTCCTTTAAATAGCTTTTTGAAATTTCCCTGTTAGAATAAGTTTACAGTTAATATCTTCATGAGGAAGGAATGTTGGCCGCTCTGTTACTGTTTTACCTTTGGTGGTTTTCCTAAAGCAGGAGTCAGCACACTGCAACCGCAGACCAATTCAGCCTGCTGCCTGTTTTTGTAAATAAATTTTTATGGGAGCGCAGCTACGCCCATTACATATTATCTGTGGCAGCTTCGGCACTACGAGGGCACAGTTGAATAGTTACAGTGGAGACCATAGGGCCCACAAAATCTTTCTGGTCTTTTACAGAGAAAAATGTGTCATCCTCTGACCTAAATGAATAGTATCTTGAACAATCCCGATAGCTTATTAAAGCCTTCTCTAATGATGTCGCAGCCGCCTTTTAATAAAGATTTGGCACTAGGTAAATCACTAAAATTTTGCTCTTTGAAATACAGCAAATTGACCTGGGATAGTTGCTCAGCAGAGAAGATAGTGTACGCCTGTATTCGGCTCACCTGCTTCAGTGTATGGAACAGCTAACATATGCGTGGGTTTTTTAAATGATCGTTTTCTTTGTTTTCTTTACCGAATTCTAAGGTTAAGTGCATTGTGATATCTGTGGATGTTGATGTTAAGAAGACAGAAGTACTGCTTCCTAAGCAGTTACCGCTTATGCCTCTAATGTGGATATTCTTTCTCTTTTTACGACTGTACACTCAGGACCTCATAAACCTCAGATCATTACGTATTGGCATCCTGGGCATACATGGTTTGTATTCCTGGAATCTCTAAAGCAGCGGTGTAAGAGGTTTTACTACAGAAGGAACTTATCTTTAGAACCTTTTAGTTGCAAATGTTTAGAAGCATGTTCTGTTTGGAGATTTGTTAGTCTTAAGAGATTTGACTTAACAAGCTGCATCCTGTCAGTAAAGTTGGGTAATTTCCATTGTTGGCCCATTCTGGGAATGGAGAGACAAAACACACCTGCTCTGCATGACTTAAAGCAAATATAAGGAAGTTAGCATGAAATCTGGATGAGAGAGATATGATTCATTCTGTAAAAATGGCCAGCTGGCAAGATTTCTTCCTGCGTTTGAGGACCGGAGCCGAGCTGTGGCTGTGATAGTTATTGGCAGCTGAATGTGAAGCAAGGGAACTTCTTATCAATAATTAGAAACTGATTTTCATTGCTTTGAAAAAGCCTAGGCCTACAAAGGCTTTGTTGAAAGTCACCCTTTTTCTGCCAGCACCTTTGGCACATTTCCTGTCCTCTATTGTGCTCTTCCCATTTGTTTTTCACTTGCCACTTGTATTTCTTTAGATGGGGAGCCAGCGTCTGTGGCGGGGGTGCCTTCCATTCTGGCCTATGGCAGAACAAGCGTACTGTGAGTGTTCAGCAAATGCTCTTGGTATGCTTGCTTCACCAGCGTTTTGCTGATCTGATAGTAATTGGAGAAAATTATTTTCCAATTATAGGGGAATGTCACACTTGGTAAGGAGGGCCTGTTTCAGATGTCGGCGAGAAACCGTGTACAGTGTAATGGCACTTGCTTTTCCATATCTTCATTCCATGCTCCTGAGCCAACGTCACAGCACAGTTTCAGGTTTTGAGAGCCTGAGGCACTAACGCAAGTTGACTGTAGGCTTTTCTTTCTTACAGATGTTCAGGCGGTTGCTTATGAGGAACCAAAACACTGGTGCTCTATTGTCTACTATGAGCTCAATAATCGTGTGGGCGAAGCGTTCCATGCCTCCTCCACGAGCGTGTTGGTGGATGGTTTCACCGATCCTTCCAACAATAAGAACCGTTTCTGCCTTGGGCTGCTCTCCAACGTTAACCGGAATTCCACTATTGAAAACACAAGGCGGCACATTGGAAAAGGTGAGTTTGCGCTTGAAGCTCTCTCAGATGTTTGTCCGCTGTGTCCCCGCCCCCCTAGACCTGGCTTAGTTGTTCCTGGAGCAGACGCGTGTGGCAAACACCAGGTAGTAAACACTGGCTCCAGTTCGTCAATATTTTCTCAGCTTCTATTATCGGGACGTTACTCACTTTGCAGCCAGCAGCTTTTGTGGTGTGCCGCCTCCACGGAGTTGATGTTAATGAGCTGAAGTGGTGATTTGGGGAGCACTATTCTATGTCACAGGTTGCTGCAGAATTAAAGCAGCTGTTAGAAGGTGGCTTACAACCTAACACTAAACGCAGGTTAAGACAAGTAAACCTAACGTGTTTCACGTGAGTACCATAACTCGCAGGGAAAAAGAAAGAGCGAACCAATCCAGAATAACTTAGGAATATCATGTTTGGCTTTTTCTCTTCAGTCTGGGCTCGCTAGGGTAGAGCACTTGCAAATGAACCCTGAACCTTTTAAGCAGACTTGATTATCTAGTAGCAGTGTAAATGAAACAGTCATGAAACTTTGACACAGAAGATGAAGCAAATGATTGAGTGTGTGGATGTTGCTGAGAGCCTGGCTTTTGACTGTGGAATAAGAAACATGCAGGTGTGGAGGAGGGCAAAAGAGAAACCCTATGGAGGCATCAGGGTGAAATGATGATTTAATAATACGTGTACGTATGTGTGAACATGTTGATGTTCTTGTGGGTGTGTGTGCGTGCATAGGTAGGTGTGCTCAAACATGCATGTAGTTTCTGATCTGTCTGCTGAAAGGGCCAACAGGCTAAGACGCCCAGGAGCGGTAAGCACATCTGGTGCATGGCTCCTCGTTTCTAACACCCCTTCCCACTGAGAGGATGGAGAAGGCTCACTGGGAAATGCAGAGTGAGTGCGAGAGTTGGGAAGTCATCATTTTGTGGCCATCAGTCAGGAATCCTCAGTGGATGCTAAACAGAATTTTTTTCGAGAATCAGGATATTTGCATGGTCTCACAGTGTTTCCTCACAGACGGCCTATGAGTTATAAGGGAGAATAAAAATCAGTATTATACAGTGGAGACATGGACAGCATCTTGACTGGGAGATCAGAATTATCACCACCAGTGAGAGACAGATGGATCTCATACGGCACCAGATGTGGTGCCCTGGGAAGGAAGTGGCATCACCTATGCAGAATTCCAGTCGAGAATCTCGTCAGCGAGGAAGCTTCACACACAATTAAAATTCTATTAAAAAGGGTGAGGAGGAACTGTATTCTTCCAAAATATCAATGTCAGAAGACAAAGGTGTGAAAATGTTCCACATTGAAAGAGATTAAAGAGCTATGACAGCTGTGTAATAAGCTGACCCTGAACATGGTCTGTCCCAGAAAAGGGGAAAAAATACCACAGAGGACCTTACTGGGGTCAGCAAGCATAGTTAGAACATGAGTGATAGATTAGATAAGAGTATTATATCAATGTTACATGCACGGGCATTGCTAACTGCACTGTGGCTACATAAGAGAATATGCCTAGTCTTAGGAAATACACACATACATGTATATATATAAAGATATCTACATCTAAAATCCTGTGTCAGAATATACAGAGATATATGCATATACATGTATATATGTGTGGATGTGTATATATGAATGCATGTGAGGGTGTGTATGAAAGCATAGAGGGGAAGGAGGTGCAAATGATCAGACATATGGAATAAATTGTCACAATAGATGAATCAGGATAGTGGTTTATATGAGCGTTCTTTGTTCTGTTTTTCTTGGCTGTTCTGTAAGTTTGAAATTATTTCCATAGTAAACCTTTTTAAAAAATGACCTATAAAATTTAGAACAGTAGACCAAATTAAGTGGTTATTTAACAAATGTTTCAAAGGCATTTGAGATAAAAGTTCAACATGTGATCCTAAAAAAAAAACCTCCTATGACAGGAATTAATATGACTAAGGGGGAAAAAAACAAACCCTGAACTACACATTAGATGATGAAATGGTAGAACCTAGCTTCATAACATATAGATATATAGGGTCTGTAAACCCTGAAAATTGTGCATAAACAAAATTGTGTGTACATTTGAGTTGGAGGGATATATTTTTCATTAAGTTCTAAAGTTGACCACTACCCCAAAGTACTAAAAAGCCATTGCACTCTGGAACATTTCTATTAAAATTTAGGAAGAGGGGCGTCAGGGTGGCTCAGTTGACAAAAGCGTCTGATCTCAGCTCAGGTCTCGATCTGTCCTTAGGGTCATGAGTTCAAGCCTCACATTGGGCTCCATGCCACGTGTGGAGCCTACTTAAAAAAAAATTAGGAAGAAAATAAGGATTCTGGGAATGCTGTTATTTAAAATTGTTTCAGATGCCTTGACTAGTGTATTCAAATGTAGAGTTGCCGATAATGGAAATAAGCCAAAATTATTATTGCAGATGATGTGATTAACTAATTGATAATATTCTTGGGATAGATTCTTGAAGTGAAATTGGTAGGTCAAAAGCTCTTGATATATTATGCCAAACTACTTTCCAGAAAGCTTTTATTAATTTCTACTTGTACCATAAGTCTGTGTATGAGTGCCTTTCCATGTTAGTATTACTGACGTAAGTAATATTGACCATGGTAATATTTATGGTCATTGCGTTTATTCAAAAGTTATGGTTGTTTATCTAGAAATTTTCAAAGAATTTATTTTTAGAAATTATATGCCAGTTTTCTTTAATCTGGCAATAATCAGTTAGAAAATATAGTTGGGGGGGGCACCTGGGTGGCACAGTGGTTAAGCGTCTGCCTTCGGCTCAGGGCATGATCCTGGCATTGTGGGATCGAGCCCCACATCAGGCTCCTCTGCTAGGAGCCTGCTTCTCCCTCTCCCACTCCCCCTGCTTGTGTTCCCTCTCTCGCTGGCTGTCTCTATCTCTGTCGAATAAATAAATAAAATCTTTAAAAAAAGAAAAAAGAAAATATAGTGGGGGGGACTCAGATTTCCAATAGCAACAGATAATGTAATTTTTTGGAAATAATCTGAATCAGCAATATATGAGAATTATGTAAAGAAAACCAAATTTTACTGAAAGAAAATTGAGATACATAAATAAGCAGTCGGTGTTCCTAAAAGAGAAGGCTTAATATTCTGAGGCTATTTTAAGGATGTCTGTTCTTCCTAATTTCAGTTTATGGTTTAAAACAATCCATGCCAGAATCACAATGTGTTATTTATTTTTTTTTTTTTGAAAGTTGGAAAACATGTTCTGATACTACCTGGCAGGATAAACAAGTGAAAATAGCTAAATTTTTTAATGGACGAGTAAAGAAAAAATTCTTGATGTTAGGTTAATTAAATATTATGAAACTACAATTAAATCAGGGTGTAGACAAAATGGTAGAATAAATCAAACTCAGACTATATTGCATTTCAAAATAAATGTATGTTAAGTGAAGCATAACAAATCAGTAGTCTTCTAGTGGTCCTGTAGTAACAACTTTAGCTTTTAGGTGAGGCTGTTGGGAGAAACCCTGACCTCATTTCATATATGCAAATAGATTAATGAATTGAATTTTTTTGTAATGGCAAGCTATTAAGAAACTAGAAGAAAATACATTTGATCAGAGAGGTAGAAATTTTCTAAGCATAAAAAGCAATAGAAAAGATCACTAGAGATTTGACTACTCAAAGCTTTCAAACTTCTGTAGATTAAAAAAAATACAAAGGACTAATGGGGAAACAAGTAGGAAATAAATTATATCTTACACGGAGCTCATAAAAAAAACAATAAAAATAGTAGAACTCCAGTGGAATAAATAGGTAAGAAATAGGAACAGTAAGTTCATAAGAGAAACACAGACGGCTAATAAACATATGAGAGCATATCCAGTCTCACATGCAAATTAAAACAATATTGTTTTTCAGCTATAATTTATTTTAATTTATTTGTTTTTGTCTTAAGCTCAGTCAGTCCTGGCACAGGCAAAACGAGAAAGGCACTCTTACACTGCTGGTAGGGTGTAAATTGATACAAGCATTCTGGAAAGTCGTTTGGCAGAGTGAATCAAGAGCCTTCGATCCAGTGATTTAACTTCCAGGAATCTCTCCTGAGGATATTATCAAAACTTATCCAGAGACATTTATCCTGGCATTGTTATAACAGAAAATTAGTGTCAATACTATGGTCCAGTAATGGGAGAATCGCTCAAGTGAATTGTCGTGTCCATATAATCATGTAGATACTTTAAATGTTTGCAGAGAAAGTTTAATAATACTCAAAACCTGCAGTCCAGCGCGTCCAACTATTAAGTTATTGCCTCTGTGTCACTAAACATGTGATATTTTCTGCTTCTTTATATTTTGTTTTGCTTCCTAAATGTTCAAAAATGAAAATTCCTCGTTTTTATAATCAAGAAAAAAAGTAAACACACACACACTCTAAAATTGTTTTCTCTACATCAGGAAGGAAAATTGAGCTTCTGTTCCAGCAGCTCTTTAATTGTTACAGAAGTCTTAGCCATTGTGTGTACATATAAACACAACACATAATTTTTCGGATTGGATTGGAGACAATAGTTTTAGCATCAGCTGAGGCATGCCGGAGTTACCTGCAAGGTAGATGGTTTAAATCTGCATGGGACGGGACTCTGTTTGCTGCACGGCCTATAATAAAGTAATCTCCCTTAATAGTGTAGGGCTTTGTCAGAAAGCTCCCCCCCCACGCACACTTTCCTTTTTTTAAAGGCTGGGTAGGATCAATTTCCTACACTCCTGGCACTCTACGATGTCACAGGAAGACGTTCGGAGCAGATGGTAGTTCGGGGAAATCAGATTGCACACAGTATGAGATTATTTTTATAATTATTTTCCCCTGGACCGTACATCTTATAGCTCTCAGCACTTCTTCCTCCACCTCTGGTTTTCTAGTCCTTTTACTTATCCTGACCTCCTTTCTTTGTTATATTATTTCCTAGAAACCTTTTAGACATACATGTTAACAAAAGAACGTCATATAAACTAATACGGTTAACTAAGATTTTATCATGTGTGCAAGATTTGGAGAGTATCTAATCAGCCAGTTTAAATCCATGCAAATTTGTATATTGAAGATACACAGATGCTGTTCAGCTATGAAAAATGGTACTGAAGACATTGCGTGCGTTGTCGTCCTACAGGAGTGCATCTCTACTATGTTGGCGGGGAAGTGTATGCCGAATGCCTCAGCGACAGCAGCATCTTCGTGCAAAGTCGGAACTGCAACTACCATCATGGATTTCACCCCACTACTGTTTGCAAGATCCCTAGTGGGTGCAGTCTGAAAATTTTTAATAACCAAGAATTCGCTCAGTTATTGGCACAGTCTGTGAACCACGGCTTCGAGACCGTCTATGAGCTCACTAAAATGTGCACTATCCGCATGAGCTTTGTAAAGGTAAGTGAGCTCCTATTCCTCTGGTTGGGGTTTGACACCCTTCCTGCGCTTCCTCTGAATATATAAATCTCTATCTTCTTGATACGTGTGCACAGAAGCCAACTTATTACCTAGGCATTTTTAACCTTTAGTTAGGATGTCAGTTAGTAAGAGATAATAATTAGAATTATAGGCGTGTTTATATTAAATGTCAACAGTGTAGGAGGCTTGAATAACTTTTTCCTGTTCGAATAAGCACTATTTTAACTATTGTAGTACCAGAAGAAAATGTTTTGTTATATATTTAACATATATAATTTAAATGCATGGTTTTCTTAAGAGATCAATTCAGTAAACACCCCCCCTTCCTTTTCATTCTGTGTTTTTAGTACCTTTTTGATGGTAACACTTGTTGCTTTTGTTTCAACAATAAACAAGTGATCTTTTTGTAAATAAACATTTATCACACTGGGGTTTATTTTTGATTGGTCAGGGTTTTTTTAATGCTTTCAGTAAAACCTCATCGTTGTCTTATAATTCAAAGATTAACAAGACCCTAGCCCACAGATCAGTAGATGCCTTAGTTCTAAGATTATTGGTACGGTTGAGGGGAGAAAGTTAAAGACATTGCTCACGGTAATTGATCTCTTTTCTGACTTCTCTCCTGTCTCTTGAAATAAAAAGTTTTAAGATGTCATTGAAATGTAAAAAAATTAAATACCTGATTAGATTTCATGAGTTGTAACTTATTCTAGTGACTGACTTGTCTCTGAATTCTCAAAGATAAATTTTCATCCTCTGTTACCTTGAGAAACAGAACTAATTATGTATTTGGGTGAGGCAATCACCTTTTATGTCCTCTCTTCAGAAGCTCACCTAACTTGTTGTTAAACCTGTTTTGTAATGTATGTGTTACAGAGGGTAATTTTGGAACCTTACTTTGTTAATCATCTTTTAGATCAAAGACACCTTTTCCTGAGTATCATTTTTTTCTTATTTCTTTGAATCATATTAGCAGATTTTGACTGTGTTCTCTTAATGTTTTCTCAAAACATTATCCACCAGTTCTTTGTGGCTGAGTCTGGTGCCTTTTTAGTATTAAAGGAGGTTTTTTTAACCTTTTAAAGAGGTTGACCAATATGCTATGAACCTATGAGACTACAAAGATCTTTCTCATCCACAGCTGACATTCACTGTTTAATTTTTGACTTTGCAGTTTGGCTAAAATGAATTTTAAAATGAGGACAGTAACTTGCCAGCAGTGCTTTTCGTTTTTTGTTTTTCTGGTATGGAGGAAAGAATACCTGTTAAGAGTCAAGAGACCCAGGTTCTAGTTTTAGCTGCCATTTTTACTGTGCGATTAAGGCACAGGGATCCTTTGCTGGTCCTTATGATCGTCATCTTTAAAATGGGTGGATGGAGTTGGGGACTGTGGCATTACCGACGTCCCTTGGAGAGTCTACTATTATTGAAGGACCACTCGAGAAGAATTTATGATTCTACTGCTCCATCTGGCTTTCTCCTCAAGCTCATTTCATATTGATTACCCAATTTTAATGGTTTTACTTTTATACATTTTTAATTATTTACTTTTACACAAGTAAAAACAGACTTTACACTAATCAAAAGTGTTTATGATACAAGGATATGCATTAAAAATGTATTAGATTTCATTCATTCCGCAAATATTTTTAGCACTATTCCAGAGAATTAATGCAAAGATGAAAAAGCACCAAATGTCTCTAGGTTCACCATGCTAATGGCCTAGTATATGTTTAATTATAAAATAACGTGATATGTACTGGAACGGAGGGTAATATGAGATATAATGAACGTAGCTGGGAAGCTGGATTTAGAGTTAAGGGTAAACAAGTTTTGTTTTAAAACTCCTGCTGACGTGATAAAGGGCAGCTGCTTATCATACGTTTGCAACAACAACAACAAAAATTTGTAGTGTTTGTAGAGTATTGTTCTTTATTATCATAAGGATTGCGTATCTTGCCCTGTCACACTTAGCATCTTAGAGGAATGATATAGAACATTTTACTAACAGTAATACCCAGTCTTGTGCTATTTTTGAAGATGGTCATTTTGGACTTCGAAGCACACATTTTATAAATTATTTGCACAGTAAACTCCCCATATATCTGGAAAATCCAAGTCAGTTCAGCTGAACAAATATCTTTAGGGTTTCCACTTTGTGCCAGTCACTCTTCTAGGTGTTTGAGATCAAAGATAAGTAATATCTGGTCCCTGCCTTCAAAGAACCTACTATCTAAAGGAGGAAACGTGCACACAAACCTTTAAATTAAAGGTAGCAATGTACTGATGGACAAATGCATGGATAAGTATACTTATGCAGTTCGTGTATCACAACTTTTTCCTGAAAGTTCTGAAATTGATATGTAGTATTTGAAATTCCTGGAGTAGGTAGGTGTCAGGTATAAATAGAACCTAGCCTTCTCTGACATTGCTCACGAAGCAAGAGTTTATCACATCTTTATATTCCATTGCCCACCACACCAATGAGTTTTTTGATCTTTGCAGTTGTACGATTACCTTTCTCTTTTGCAACTTTAGTGTCCCAGTTCAGTAATACTGAAGATGTCCGGCAAACTACCTTCTTGTACGAATGTATAACGGAATCTCTTGATTCAAAGCAATGATTAGGTGTCAGTAATCACTTTTTGGATATGTATGTGCTTCTGCCAATTTGCTTCGAGATCGAAAGATCAAGAGCTCTTGTGTTGATAGGAGGACCATCAGTGACTGAGTGGGCAAGAAGCAGAATGTCAGTTTGTCTAACATAACATTTTCCTTCTTTTCTTGGTGATAAAATGAGAATTTAATATCTGTTATAATACTATCAGTAATATAGTGGGCAATGAAAATGAAAATTAAAAAGTGCCTTCGTTAAAACAGCCTTATAATGTATTTTGAAACTTCCATTCCCCAAGACCAGTACTTCTGAAGCAGGAATGTGCAGAGGGACCTTAGGGAGCCTTGAACGCACCCACCCCCGAAACTGCCTGCCAAATTGTGTGTGTGTGTGTGTGCGCACAAGCATCCATGTCTTTAATCAGCATGTCTGGTTATGAGAACTCTTCTTACTTAAAAGTTTAACCTCGGAGTTCAGCAAGTTAAATGACCTGCCATGTGTCTTCTAGGGTTGGGGAGCAGAATACCACCGCCAGGATGTTACTAGCACCCCCTGCTGGATTGAGATCCACCTGCATGGCCCCCTCCAGTGGCTGGATAAAGTTCTTACTCAGATGGGTTCACCTCACAATCCTATTTCATCTGTGTCTTAAACGGCCTCAGGCTTCTGCCTCTTGAAAACTGTTGAGCCTTGCATGTACTTGAAGGATGGATGAGTCAGACATGATCGAGAACTGACAAAGGAGCCTTGATAATACTTGACCTCTGTGACCAACTGTTGGATTCAGAAATAAAAACACTTTGGTAACATACTGTCGATATCAAGAACCTGTTTAGTTTACATTGTGACGTTCTATGGCAAAATCAACTAAAATGCATACTTTTAGCAGGACTTCATGTATAGTTAAAGGAGAGATGGCCAAGCCAGGGACAAATTATCTATTGGAGAAACGGTCCTAAGAGATTCTTTTGTGTTTGGCACTTTAAGGTCATCGTTTGGCAAAAGTTTAGCATTAATAATCTCTCTGAAGTGTGTTTCTATCAGGTTTAGAACCCATGTTGAGTCTTCTTTTCATGGGTTTTCATAATATTTTAAAACTATTTGTTTAGTAACGGTTTTTGTTTGTTTTTTAAGTAAAGTTTAATCTTGATGATATACATAGTAATCTTTCTAAAATTGTATGCTGACCATACTGCTGTCAGAATAATGTTCGGCATATGCTCTTTGCTAAATACATATGTACAGAATATTTGGAAGTTAAGAATTGATTCGACTAGTGGATTTAGGAGTATTTGAGGGGGTTGGGGGAGAGGGAAATGACAACTGCAAATGTAGAATATACTGTAAAGAGTCAGTTTGTTGCTTTCAAGAAACAAACTGATGTCTGAATTTTGCTGTGTTTCAATTTTTTAGAGATTTTATCCTACTTCTTCTTCTTTTTTTTTTTTTTTTTCCGTATCTTCTATCCCTTCCTCTCCAAAAAGCAGTTATGCAGCTGGTTAATTCATGTAACTGTGAGAGCAAATGAGTAATTCCTGCCACTCTGAAATCGACTGCCTGTATGTTTCAATACCAATTGTATGGAGTGCTTGATGTAGTAAGCAGTCTCTGTGGAGTTTACCGAAATAGGCTTTAATTTTCAAGTGAATTGTTTGCCAAACCTAGTAACTGTTAAATATTTGGAGGATTTAAAGAACATCCCTGTTTAAATCCATTTCAGACTTTTTAAATTTTTTTGTACTATGTTTGGTTTTATTTTTCTTCTGCTAATCTTTTATATTCACTTACGCTCTCGTACATTGAGTACTTTTATTCCAAAACTAGTGGGTTTTCTCTACTGGAAATTTTCAATAAACCTGTCATTATTGCTTACTTTGATTAAAACTTTGTTGTTTCCTTCCTGAATTCACACACTAGATTTTAGAAATAATAAGATTCACTACTCTTTTGAGAGATTTTTCTCAAATATTCCTTGCCAAACGTAACAAACTAAATTACTAACATAACACAGAGACAGGGAAACTGAATCGTGAAGAGAGCAGAGTCCCCTTAAATCACAAAAGAAAGGACACGTGGAACTTTGGAAATTTAGAAACAGCCAGCAGAATTTGGCATTTTAGACCTAAGTGTATGAACTTGTTGATGTGAGGATTTGCCATACCAGCAATTATTGACGGACAGCACTCAGCCAGCCAAAGGGCCCAATACCTAAACCTCACCCAAGAACGCAGGTGTAATATGGGGAAGGAGTGAGAACTAAAACCGCCACAAGACGGCCCCCTTGCCCATCTGCTTCCCGCAGGAATGACGCAGCTGCTCTCCCACCCTCCACCCTTCACCCTCCACCCTAGCCCCAACCGTCTGCCCAGGAAGGACACAGACTTGAGGAGACTTACGAGTCTTCCCGGCCAAAATAATGCCACCCTTTCTCCTTTTCCCCAAACGGTGACCACGCAGAAGCTTCTACTGCATCTTGCTGTCTCCAAAAACACGAGAATACCTATATTATAACACGTGTTTATGCATGTCTGTTGGGTCACTTAACTTTCCTGAACCTCTGATTCCTTACCTGTAAAAAGGAGATGTTGTTGTCTCCTTATCATGAAGTCGAGGTGAAGCTCTGTTGGAAGAGAAAAGTGTGGAAATACCTTGAAAGCCGTAGTTGCCAGGCAAGTACAGGCATCACCATTTTCTTAAACCCTCCCCTGTGCTCTGTTTTCTCATTTCCCGGCTAGGTCATTCCTCACACGGGTAACCTGGATTGATGCTGGTGATTTGTGTGATATCATAAGAGAAGATTAATAAAGCTATTGAGCTTCAACAAGGAAGTATCACTGAAAATTATCTGGCAATAAAGAGCACGGATCAGGATTTCTCACCCTTTTCCTAGCGGACAGCTATTTTCCGCTTTCCCCAGGTTGCTGCAGCTGCCTGCTGGTACGTTATGCAAATCGTTAACTGGGGGTGGCATACTGGAGGCCGGGTGGAAGGCTGACCAGGTCAAACTCCAAAATAATCCAGGAGATCGAAACCTACTGGAATCGGAGGCCCCAGAAATCTGCAGCATGGTGCATAAACCAGCCCTTCACACTTGAGTGCAATTATTTGTATTTTTAGTAAAATCTTGGTGAAGGTCGTTGTCGTGAGCCATAGGAGGCTAATGAGTCACCTGGGAGTTTCTAATTAAAGGAATGAAAACATCAGAGCAACTATTTGTTTGGATTACTCCAAACTAGTTCAAACAAGAAGAAAGCAATGTGAACTGTTTTATACTAGACACATTTCTGCCACTAAGAAACCACTAACGGGGGTGATTAGAAGTGGAGGCCCTGGCCCTACCGCCTCACTCCATCTTGTAATAGTTTTTGAACTCCAGCAAGTTTCCTAACTTTGCTGCACCTGCTTCATCATCTGTAAGATCGAGGTCACAAAGCCTATCTCATGGAGTTACCATGGAAATTAAGCAAATACGTGCAAAGCCCTTAGAACTTCTCTAGAGAGATTAATATGACCAATTAACTGTCTGGAAGGTAATCAGAGGGGAGTGCAACAAACATTGGATGAAGACTCCTTACCTTTAAAATAATCAGCACAGTGGGAAATCCTGACTGACTTCAAGGAGTTTATAATCTAGTGAGAGAAACCCAAAGGGAGCACGCTAGCAATCTGTGAGTCCCTTCCACACCGGGCCCCTTGCAGGGTGTTTCCACACATTGTCTGTATCCTTCTCATAAGAACATAAGAGATGATACTCGATCCTCAACATCATTTTTCTTACAGATGAGGAAACTAACTCAGAAGTGACTTGTCTAAAGTCACCTAGCTAGTTAGCATTCAGGTCTGACTTAAAAATGTAGAGTTTGGGTTGCCTGGGTGGCTCAGTCATTAAGCGTCCGCCTTCAGCTCAGGGCGTGATCCCGGCGTTCTGGGATCGAGCCCCACATCGGGCTCCTCTGCTATGAGCCTGCTTCTTCCTCTCCCACTCCCCCTGCTTGTGTTCCCTCTCTCGCTGGCTGTCTCTCTGTCAAATAAATAAATAAAATCTTTTTTAAAAAATGTAGAGTTAATTCCTTTAAAAAAAGAAGTCAAGTATGTTCATACTGTATTGCTGAAACCACATATTCTTGCAGGCTGACAAAAACTCAAACTCTATGAAGCCAAAGAGGGGATTATCCATGAAGATTCTGGTAGAGTTATATCCCTTTCTCTTGTTAGTTTGCAGATCTATAAACTTACTATAAAATAAGCAGAATGAAAAGCACAGAGGAGCACAAAGGAAAGAAGATACAGTTCAGACTTGGATGAGTAGAGATCAATAAAGGTTTTACGGAGGAAGTGATATTTAAGGTTGAGCTTTGAAGGATGGGAAGCATTTTGATAATTGGAGGAGCTTCTGGGCGAGAGAACAATCTAAGTAAAAGTGTGTGTGATAGATACCTGTGGCTTGGGACACTCCAGCATCTGCCCCCCAGTTTCCCAAGACATGACTCCAGCCCGCAGGGTTTCTGTGGGATTGATCAGACAGTCCCTCTGGCCACTGTTCGATGGTCTAGGTAGGGACCTCTTTCTTTGGGAGTTCTGGGACTGGAAGCTACGGTTCTGGCTGAAGCTACAGTAAACCTTGGGACTGGCCCTGTAAGGGCTGTAGCTATTTGGGCTGGAGATGAAAAAGTAAGGGCGTCCAGGTTGCAGGGTATAGGACTTACCAAGCATTCCCACATTCCTGCTTTTGGTTTTCCTGGGACACCGGAATCTTTATGGATAATCCCCTCTTTGGCTTCATGGAGTTTGAGTTTTTGTCAGCCTGCAAGAGTATGTGGTTTAAGCAATACAGTATGAACATACTTGACTTTTGTAAAGATGGATCATTTCTGCGGCACCTGGCTGGCTCAGTCGGTGAAGCATCTGCCTTCAGCTCAGGTTATGATCCCAGGGTCCTGGGCTCCCTCTGCCTGCTGCTCCCACTGCTTGGGCCTGCTCTCTCTCAAATAAATGAAATCTTTAAAAAAAAAAAAAAAAGCATTTCTGTAGATAATTTTCTTTTAACCAAAACAATAGTTGTTCACTAAAGATTTTAAAAGTCTAAGACAGAAACTAAAAGTCATCTGCACTAACCATTAGTAATTAAATTAGTTTATCCTTGAACCAGGTGGTTGTGACAAGCTGGCATAGAGATACTCAGCATGCTATAGGAAATTCAGGGCTAAAGGTTAGTCCTATTAGCACAGAGATGATGATTGGCCCCACAGAGATGATGATTGGCCCCATTTGTTAAGCAGTTACTGGCACGAACCCTGTGCCAGCCATTGTGCGGACTGATAAAAGTGAATAAATCCTCAGCCCCGCCTGAGGAGCCTGCACTCTGAAGAGAAAGCGAGACAAGCGAACAGACAATAACACTGTGCTGTGTCAGCAAAGGACACAGAAGGGAACATAAACTGGACCAGAAGAGTCAGGGAGGACTTCTCAGAGGGGATGGTGCCAAATGCCTTGCAAAGTATCGTACCAGATTTAGATCTCATAACTCTGAGGTTTCACCCAACACAGAAGATGAGCTGCTGGCCTCAATGTTCAGAGATTTCTTCGTTACAAATACATGTCTTCTATTTCTGGGAGAATTGGGATTGTAGGCAGTTTACTGAAAAGCCAATTTCTTTTTTGAGTCTGTTGACTGTCATTTTATGATTCTTATAATTCTTAAGTGGTTTTTAAGGCAGCGGTCCCCAAGGATGGTGCTGTAGGCAATTATCGGGCCTGCAGTTTCCGAGCACTGGACCTGAAAACCTCTCCACAGCAGATTTGGAAGCTCAGTGCTAGCAACTGAGAAACCATCGTACATTCTCGTCGAGATGCAATATGCTATTTCAAAGGCAGGGCCCTGTTACATTTAAAAGCTTGGAAACGACTTCTTTAAGGAAGACTTTGTGAAAAGCTGATAATTTGTAAACCACCCCCCCATCCAAAAACAAGTAAATCAAAGCAACACGGCCTTCTTTGTCCCTAAACACAGACTAAGTGTGAAAAAGGTTAAAAGAAAAGAAGGAGCGCTTGGGTGGCTCTGTCGATGCGGTGGGCGTCTGACTCTTGATTTCAGCTCAGGTCGTGATCTCCGGGTCCCGAGGTGGAGTCCAGCATCCGGCTCTGTGCTCAGTGGGGTCTGCTGGGGAGTCTTTCTCTGCCTCTGCCCCTCCCACCGACTCTCTCTTAAGGACAAAAAGAAAAAAAATGAAATTGAGCTGCTGCTATTCTTTAGGACTAGATACCTGGTGAGAACATGGGAGAAATGTTTCTTTCTTCCCTTGGTCTTGGGTCAGATGGAGACTAGAGAATAGCTTCACATCCACCATGTTTCCATTCCGTGGACTTACAGTGATGTTGCAGATGGGATAAACAGTCTGGGCACATGAGTTATTATAGACTTATTTTTTAATGCTGACTCCATCACTTTCCAGCTGTGTCATCTCAGGCAAGTGAATTAATGTACGAGCTTCCGTCTCATTATCCGTAAATGGAAAATGAATAGTCACGCTCTCATAGGTCATGTGATGGTGTGATGTGCACTAAATACTTGGCGCAGAGCCAGGCACACAGTAAGCACTTAATAGTGGCTTGGGCGCAGTGGTGATGATGACCTAGAGGGCTTCGTAAACACAAGTCTAATGAACTCTTTTTTTTTTTTTTAAGATTTTATTTATTTATTCGACAGAGATAGAGACAGCCAGCGAGAGAGGGAACACAAGCAGGGGGAGTGGGAGAGGAAGAAGCAGGCCTCATAGCTGAGGAGCCTGATGTGGGGCTTGATCCCATAACGCCGGGATCACGCCCTGAGCCGAAGGCAGACGCTTAACCGCTGCGCCACCCAGGAGCCCCCTAATGAACTCTTGAGCGTTCTCAGTATCTTTCAGACATGGTAGATGATTTGAAACCCAGCAAGAATTGTTTAAATCCCTACAACAATAATAAGCATTAGAGTAAAGGGGGAAAAAAGTGTATAGCCCAACGTATAGCACAGCTGATGGTCATAAAACATAAATCTTGTCCACTTTCCCCTGCTGCTTCCAACAAGAATCCCACCTATGGATTCTTGAATGAAGAATCTTGATGTGACATTTGTGCCAGTTTTATTCTATTTACTAAATAACTGTGTTTTCAGAGTACTTATAAATGCTGATTTACATGACTTCCGACACCACCCCTAATTTACAGATTAGCTGCTCGTTAGGCCACCTCTTACCCTTGTGTTTGCCAATATTAAAGTAATTTATTTTTTCCCCATTCCGTCCTGGCGGTATTTGCCAAACCTGATCACAGAACCGTACCTGCCCCCATCCGTCCTAGAGTGTCCCTAACCCCAAAGGAGTAAAGCTACTCTTCAGTTCTTACCCAGAGTCGGCTCCGTCTGCTCAAAGACAGCCCTGCTGGAAATTCACATCCAGCGGCTGCCTTTCCCACAATCTTAGCCATTTGTTTTCTGTGTGGTTCCAACATTCCAAATTCTTGTTTATCCCTTTGTAGGCAAGGATTTATTTTGGTAATGAAATTGTGTCTCCTCTGGTCAGGACAGGGAAGGCTTCTAGTCTACTTCTGGAAGTGCGTGATTCCTAACTCGGTGAACAGGGAGCCACTCTGCCCTGGGTGTCTGCCTAAATCCACAGCAGAGTCTACCAGTTACCAGTCGTCAGATAATCCTAACCCACTTGCCTCTAGTAAAATCCATTAACTCATGTCCCTACCGATTTTTCTACTCCACCCCCTCACTCGCCTACCTATATTTAGAAATTGGAATTAGCATAGGGCCTTTCGAGAGGAAGAAGACAAGATAAACCAATTTAACCTTTATAGGATATGTAATTCTACTTAACCATAAGGCATTAACTGTAGCACCACTAAGAAATGTCTCTAAAGCTAATCCCCCTGTGGCAGTAAAACCCTTTAAAATTTGAATCATTGAGACACCAATCCCAATGGGTTGTGACACTGATCTACCTTTTAAATGGGTGGAGGGTCCCTATATACGTTCCAGACTGGAGCTTCTGTCTTCCGGGAGACTGGAAGCGGGAGGCAGTCAGGGAGAGAGAAAAGGTCCGAGGCAGAGGCCTGCATCCACACCCTGCCCCCTGGTGACCTCTGGTGATCTCTGTGAAGTTCTCCATTTCTTTGGGCCTGAATTTTTCTCCGTGAAATGGGAGGCATACCCATCAGGAATGTTGTGAAGAGGAGGGACGGTTATGTAAAGTCGGCTTGTCCTGTTACCTGAGTTTGTGCCCAGAAAACAAGACATGTCTTTGTTATGTTTGGTTAGGCTTCCAGGATGATTTCTTTTTTTACCCTACATATGTCTATCTGAAAGTTCACCGTAACTGCCTTCAAATTCAGAAACATTAGTTGTATGGTATGGGGGCACCTGGGTGGCTCAGTCTGTTAAGCATCTGCCTTCAGCTCAGGTCATGATTTCAGGGTCTTGAGATCAAGACCCACATCGGGCTCCCTGCACGGTCAGTGGGGAGACTGCTTCTCCCTCTCTTTCTCCAAAATAAATAAATCTTTAAAAAAATAAAGTCGTATGGTAAGAAAGCTGTGAAAAAGAAAGATTTTTTAAATTTAGGAAATAGAATCTATCAAATTCCCTTAGAAAATATAAAAGTAATTTTTAAGCTGAAAAATCTCAGTGCCTATGCTGTAGGGGATCAATAAATATTGATTAATACACTTCATCTATAGTTTTTCATGAGAACACAAGCGCAAGTTCTCCCTTATGTAGACTGCCCTTGATCCATCATTAATTACTACTTTTGTATCAAAAGATTGTTAGGATAATCACACTCTATGCATTGGGAAATAATCTGAAATTCATGAAGAAGTACATCTTCATGCTTTGATAAATGAGTATAATTAGTTCCAAAATTTTTGTTCATAAGCTAAAACTGGTGTCATTAATCATTAAATATTCCCATTAAAATTAATGTAAAAACTACAGTGTTTCTCTTAATGGAATAATTAATAGAGTAGAGGCCTCATTTAATGGTGTTGGTGGGCCCCAAGGCTCTGTCCTGGCTGTCCTTCTCTCCTTCATACACCCATTCTCCCAAGGTGACCTCCTCTACTCTCCAATCCCTTGGCTTAGGTTGCCTTCTATATACCATTGACTCACAGATGTGTCTCCAGCCAGGGCATCCCCTGGGAGCTCAGACATCTAACTGCCTGCTTGACATCTCCACATGGTGTCATCTCAAATTTAACATGGCCAAAACTGAACTCACGATCCCATGCCACTCCCCTGTGCTCTTCCCCTTCTTGGTAAAGACCGCCATTATTCATCCAGTTGCTAAAGCCAAAAATCTTTTCTCATCCCACATCTGTTCCATCAGTAGATCCCTTGCCTTTACCCTCAAAGCACATCTTTAATCTATCCATTTCTCTCCACCTCTGCTCCTTCCGTCCTAGCCTAAGGCGCTATCATCTCTTGCCTCTACTACAACTATCACTTTCCAGCTGGTCTCCTTAGCATCAGTCTTGCTCTTGCTACAATTGATTCTCCACATGGCATCCAGGGAAATCCTTTAAAAATGCAAATCATTTTATGTTACTTCCTAGCACAAAACCTTTCATTGAATTCCCATAGGTGCGTAGAATTAAATCCAAACTCCCTCCTAGCTCTCATTGCTAGGGAGTGATTAGAGTTTGCTGGGAGCATTGGGATTGTCTTAGTGTTTGAGAGGGGGTGCTGCAACTGGCATTTAGTGTGCAGGGTGAGGGATGCTAGACACCCTACAGTTGCAGGATGGGCCTTCCTTCCGCCTGTTGATCAGTATCTGAGCCTGGATCCAAACTCGATACTATATGTGAAATGCAAAGTAGAAAAGATGCTGTGTTTTGTTCTAAATTTTCTCCAGAACTGTTCCCCATTTCAGATCACCTCACTGCTGAAGAAGCCACTGGCTGTGTTTGAGTCACTATTGCAACATCCCTTCACATGCACATTGGTTCTGCCCACCTGGGCCCTTATGTGCTTGTGTATGTCTTCTAGCAGAGCCGTGCCTAAGCATTTACATGTTGAAATACAAAGTACTTTACTATAAATCACTTTTTTAAAAATTACTCCTTTAACAAGAAGTAATGGCTGATTGATGATACCAGTTTGGGCTGAGGAGCAAAAATTTTGGACTAATTATATTCATCTGTTGAGAAATGAGATGGGGGAACTTCTATATGAAGCATAAATTATTTCCCAATGCATAGACTATGGTTGTCATAACAATCTTCTAACAAAATAAACAATAATCAACACAGGCCATGTAGGAGAAGTCTTACTCTTCTCACGGGAAAAATTGCAGATGAGGTCCATCAATTTATTGGCCACGTACAAATTAGGGGCAGGAATTTATGTTTTGATACCTTTCTTATGTCTCCTAGGGGAGTTAGATAGCTTTTGTCTTCTTAATATGTGGTTAAATTTTGAAACGGTGAAGGTGAAATTAACATATGGGAATTTTATCGAGCAGTAGGAGGAGCACTACAATTCTTTTTAAAAAGACAGTGGGTCTCTGGTTTGAGATTCAGTGTCCTGTGTGCTCTGGTTCTGAAGTACCTTTCCTACCTGGCTTCATCCCACCCCAATCCAAATTCTCAAACATACCACGTTCATTCCCCCCTGAGCACCTCTGCACCAGCCACTGACTCCCCCTTCCTCCAGGGCTCCTTTCCCTGCTGTTTGCACAATGGCTCCTCTTTGAGTATTATTTCCTTCGGTCCTTGCTGACTTCTCTGGCAGTAGAGGCCCAAGGCACTCTCCATCACATCACCAGTGGTCACCACCTGCTCATGGATCTTCTCTGTCTTATAAAACAGAACACAGAACATTGCCTGAGAATATAGTAGGGGCCCAGTAAATGTGTGTGGAATTAAAGAATGAATAATGTGAGGCAAGGTAAAGCATCTTGGTGGTAACATACAAATAGCCTTCATAGTTCTATAACATACAAAACTGTAAATGCTTGCATTATGAAATAAAACGTTAAGACATTTGAACCAATATGGTGGCATCAATGGCACCCATACTCACCATTTCAGAGACTACAAATTAGAGCTAACTGAATGTGCATTCACGATAGATTTGCAAGCTCTTTTTTTCCAATCAGGTGTGGCATTTCTTAGTTAAAATATATTTGTGGTCACACATGCAGGGTATAAAAGCTCACATAAATGATTTCTTATTCAACCTGGGGTTAAAAACAAAATCATAATGGGTGAATATGAGGTCAAATGTCTCCCAGCAAACCTTAATTACCAATTAAGCAAAGAAAACTATTTATCAAAAACTGGCATATAAGCATAGGGCTTAGGCGAATAAAACTTTTATCAAGAGAGCATACAAAGAGAGATGTGTGTAAAGAATGTTAACTAACCTGCCTTCAGCCTCCCCCATCTTCAAACCAACCTCTACACACTCTTTTTAAATACAAGTGTTATCACTCTACTCTGATGAAAAACCTTCAGGTAGTCCTTATCACCACAGATGACATGGAAAATAATGAGATCGATTAAGTGCCACCATCTTGCAGAGCATAGTCTGGCTGCTTCCGCCNCAAGAGAGCATACAAAGAGAGATGTGTGTAAAGAATGTTAACTAACCTGCCTTCAGCCTCCCCCATCTTCAACCTCTACACACTCTTTTTAAATACAAGTGTTATCACTCTACTCTGATGAAAAACCTTCAGTTAGTCCTTATCACCACAGATGACATGGAAAATAATGAGATCGATGAAGTGCCACCATCTTGCAGAGCATAGTCTGGCTGCTTCCGCTGCTTAGTATGTGCCCATATAGGCCCTGAGCTCCAGTCACTCTGGAAAATTTGTTCTCCTCACCCAAGATGACTACTCGCCTTTACACAGCCTCTGAGAGGTCCTTCTGCTGCCCAGAAAATTCTAATTCATTATCAAGTATTCCGGGGCCTCCCTGCAGCTGTGTTGCACAGTCGGACCCCCTCCATTACGCTACCATAACGCCCTGTACGTACTCCCACCGGAAGCGCTGACCGCTGCTAGTGTAGCTTTCTCCTCATAGTCCTCCTCTGCACCAGCTGCTGTTTGAACGCAGGACTGTATCTCATTTAGCTTAGGCTCTGGGGTGTTACCCGAGGTGCAGAATACAGTAGGCACTCAGTGAATGCTTGTCTGAATGAAAAAAATGAATTTACTAGAGGTTTATGATCTTTTACTGGAGTAAACTGACATCCCGGAAACTGCTATTCTAAAAATGATTTTTATCCTTTCACCCCTGAACACGATTTGCTTTTTTCCATAGGGAAGTCTCACCCTGAGTCTGAATGTGAGATCTGAGCTTCCTTTCCTTGGGATTCTTATGTTCTTTTTCTTCAGAATAGTGTTCAGCAAAAACACAGGAGATGCGTGAAGGCAGGTGAATATTTACGAAGGTTCAATTCGACGAGCTTTCATCAAGGGCATTTGTAACCGGAAGGCTATGCTGGGGGGTTCCCAGACTGGAGGACGTGGCCCAGCCTGGCGCACAACTGAGCTGAGGTGGCCAGCAGACAGTCGCACAAGGAGAGAGCTTGAAGAACCAGGGAGAGCAGGTAGCCTAAAGGCCTCAGATATCCACGTGCGCGGGGTGGGGGGAAGGGAGAGGCCGAGGGGCGGGGCAGTGATGAGACCTAAAACTGCAGGTAAAATGTTTCGTGCACGTATTGAGGTATATTTTCCCCGCACGAGGATGGGCCGATAGCTTCCATTAAATTCTCAAAACCATCTGTGACCAATAAAAGGTTAAGATCTCGCCCAACATCGACTTCCCTCCCTCCTTGAAGGAAGCTTGGTCCGGGCGGTTGGGGGAGTTGTTCATGGCCACGAGGCACCTCAGCGTCCTAGCTCTGTCTGGAACCCAGTCTCCAGGGATCTTTCCACTGCTTGCCCATGTTGCCTTCCCATCAGGGAAGCCTGATGCTTCTGGCAGTTGTCTTGGGAAGGCTTCTTAAACCGATGGCAGTATTCCATTTGTATCACAGGGTACCACTTTAAAGCTGGGGCTAAGGCATCTGCTTACTGCGCATGATCTCTTACGGCAGATTATGTAACTGTAGTATGGCTGAGTGCTATTTGATACTTTTCCTTGTACCCCACCCCACACACACACTGGAGATACTTTTAAATTTCGTTTAAATGTGTACTGCAGGTCAGAATGCAAGTTCTGTAATAAAATTACTGAGCTGGGTTGGAGCTCTTAAAACTGCAGTTTTATAGGCTCTTAGTTTCTAGAATTGTGATGACTTGCTTTATTCATACTTGGGCCAAGTGACTTAACTTTTTTTAAGGGACCATGCATTTTGTTCCTTCGTTTTCTCTATAGGGAATGACAATTAGAAGTTCCCTTGAAAATTCGTGTTCCAGCTCCATGTTCATGCTTTTAGAAAGAGAAGCATCCTTTGGTGTGGAATGGTAAAAATGAGGTTCTTTTTTTCTCGTGGAACGCGCCCCTCAAGGAAGTACAGCCTTGGTGCGGTGGCCGGGGAGTGGCAAGAACGGTCTGTCGCGGTGTAGCCGTTTTCTCAGTTTCAAAGCAACACCAAAGAACAGGAGGTTCTCCCAAGTGGGAAAACTGTCTGCACCGATTCTACCCGCAGCGTGGAACTATCGCTGACAAAGTCTCACTCGTCGGGGTGCCCTCGTCGGGGAGAAGGAGGGAGAGGGAGAAAAAGCTCCCAACCCCCACCGCAGAACAGCCCAATGAGGTATGTCGCTATCATGAGACGATCAGCTGGGGGGTGAGAGGTTTTGTGTGGGGACCTGTCCTCGCTCTCTCGGAGTTCCTAGAAAAGACTAGATGGTATAGAGGAAGAAAGGCCAGGAGGAAAATGATAGGAACATTCTGTGAATGTGGAGAAGCCAAGGGTTAGAATTATGTGTCTAGGAGGGACAACGGCTTGCACACTGCAGGTGCAGCATAGAACGGAGGGGTGGCCGGGAAGAGGAGGGAAAGACCAGCCCGGGGCAGAGCAGCACACGGCAGGAGAGAAAGAAGAGCTCAGAGCGGACAGCACAAAGAGGGGAAGACTGAGGGGCCACGCCGGCTTGGCTTTCCCTGGTCTGCCCTCCCCTCCATGCCCCCCAGACCTCTCCTCCTGCCCACCCTGCTCCCGCACCTGCCCACTTGCCGCCCTGCTCGCCTCCAAGCCGGTCTTAGAGGATTTTTCCTCCAGCTTCTAATCATTCATTCATGTATGCAAGCATTTATTCAGCAAATGTTTATTGAGAGTGGCTTCTGGGAAGAGTCAAGGTTTCATCTAGCCTTGAAGCACAGCTGCCAGGAAATTGCGATGAGGAAGTCAAACCCGGCACCGTTCCAACGAAAGCCTTCCCCACCTACCTCATGCGGTGACACTCTAATAGAACCGGGGTCACTGGCAGAGCGGTCTCCTCTCTCCAGGTTCCTTCCCATGGTGGCCAAGTGGCCGTTTGATCAGAGCTGACCGCGTTTGTGAGTGGCCCAAAAGGCAGATGGCCTGAGATGTGGGGCAGTTGGAGAAATGCCCTGGGATATTGACTAGGGGTCAGATGTTATTACCACGTGATACTTGATTGTCCTCTGGCATTCTTCCCCAACCCCCAGGCCAGCCATGTGCCCGAAGCGGAGTGTTGACCCCCACACACGAATCCCAGGGGGGCTTCACTGGGGATGGAAATGGAAGAAGACGGGATTGGATGGTAATGCTGGATTTCCACTGTCAATATGGTGATCACTACTGTGTTCTCAAACTTTCTCCTTTGACTTCTCTCACACAGGCTTTTGTTTTGTTTGAGATTTTTGTTGACAAACACAAAATGTAAACACATTTTTCATTCAGGTAGCATGCCTGTGATTCATTAACGAGAAGTGCAGAGGGACTTACCCTTGCAAAGCGACCACGCCAGACTCTGCACTCCCCTTTTTTAATTTTGCTGCCCTGAGGCCACCATTGTCATCTGTTACTGTTTTTCTCTTGCTGGCCATCTCCACAGCTCTAAATAATAAGCTTCTCCTTCCATTTCTTGATTTACCAACTCTAGACCTCGTTTATTGATTCCCCCCCACTCCCGTGACAGATGATTTCGCCAGCCTCTCTGGCTCCCACATCCCCTTCCTGCCTTCCCGCCCGGTACAGCACTTTCATGATTCTTGTTTCCTTCACTTTGCCCTCAGCTTCTCCTTCCAACCTTGTAACCTGAACCTCTATTTGCACAATGTCAGGGTTGATGGCATTTACACCGTGTTCCTTAAACAGAGTCAAGTCACCTGTGATTTGCCCACAGGTTGATTCTAAATGTTCCAAGCCAATAAACAGCATTTACATTATCATAACTATGTAAATAGTATCCATCTAGAGCCAAGAGGCTCTATGGCTCTAATACCATCCCTCAGAGGGAAATGCTTCTGGAGTCAACTTCAAATGGGTTCTCCTTTTGTGTGTTCTACCATGTAATCAAAATAACTTTTGAGTGCAATTTGCTTTTTATTTGAACCATAACTTTCTTTTTTTTAAAGATTTTGTTTATTTGAGACAGAGAGACAAAGAGAACGCACGCAAGCAGGGGTCGGGGTTNTTCTGGAGTCAACTTCAAATGGGTTCTCCTTTTGTGTGTTCTACCATGTAATCAAAATAACTTTTGAGTGCAGTTTGCTTTTTATTTGAACCATAACTTTCTTTTTTTTAAAGATTTTGTTTATTTGAGACAGACAGAGAGACAAAGAAAACGCACGCAAGCAGGGGTCGGGGTTGGGGGAGAGACAGAGGGAGTAGGAGAAGCAGACTTCCGCAGGGCAGGGAGCCCTATGCGGCACTTGATTCCAGAACCCTGAGATCACGACCTGAGCCAAAGGCAGACTCTTAACCGACTGAGCCACCTAGTTGCCCCTGGACCATAATTTTCTAATGACGGGATTTTTTTGTGTGTTTCTTAGAGTTACTGATTTTTTCTTTGCTTTTCTTTCACCTGCCTGTCATGAGGTTTTTGGTACTACGATGTGGCTAGGCTAGAGTCCTGTTATTCAAACTCCAACCTAGGTGCTGCCATGAAGGGGTTTTGAAGATGTAATTAAAGCCCACAATCAGTTGATACTAAGTAGGGGATTAAAGTGGTGGGCTGAAGTTTCCCTCAGAGAAGAAGACATGCCTCCTGTGGACACCAGCTTTCAACCTGTACGCATGGTTTCAACCTGCTGTCATCTTCCCTTCCTGTTAACCTGGCCTGTGGATTTCGGACTTGTAGGGCCAGCCGCCACAATCATGCGAGCCAATCCCTAGTAACAAACCTATTTATCTCTCTGTCTATCCACCTGCCTCTCATCTATCTATCCCTGCATCTAATCTATTATCTATCAATCTTCTATCATCTCTAACTAGTTCTTTTCTCCTTGAATGCTTCTGATCCTTTATCATATCTTCAAGTTTTACCGAAGTCTTCATCATATTATTCAGTCTACCAAATGCCCTCCCCCTTTTTTTTCTGGAGCCCTCCCTCCTGGAACTGTCTCCCTTACCCTCCAGTCTATGTTAAGTCAGCTCAGGCCTGGATGGCCACTTTCTCAGAACTTCCCTTCACTGCTGTCCCAGGTTGAACTTAGGGTTCCTGGATTCCATATCATCCTCTTGGTTGGCTTACTTCTTCATTTTGTTGGAGTTCAGCTAAAAGTTATTTCCTTTAAAAAAAAAAATGAAGGCAAACTTGGAGAAAATGTCTTACATTTCACTCTCCCCCTTGATGGATAGTTTGGGTTATAGAATTGCAAGTTGAAAATATTCCCTCAAAGAACTTTGAAGGCACTGATAGAGTTTTTCTTTACTATCTAGGATAGTTGGTGAGAAAACGATGCCAGACTGCTTATCAATCTTTTTTAGAGGATCTCTTTTTACGCTGAAAACTTGTGGGATCTCTTCTTTCTTCGTCATGTTGGAAATCACAATCATAGTTCTAGGTGTTATTAAATGTCATCGGTTTTGCTAGGGACAGCCTAATGTCTAGAATCTATGAGCATGTTACCTTGCATCGCAAAAGGAACATTGTAGATATGAGTTGAAGATCTTCAGATGGAGAGATTAGCCAGATGGGCCCAGTGAAATCACAAAGATTCTTTAAAGGAAGGAGGAAGGCTGGAGAGTTAGAATCAAAGAAGGAGCTGGGGCTGGGAAGCAGAGGTGAGAGAGAGGGGTCGGATGGATGGAAGACACTGTGCTGTTGGCTTTCAAAGTGGAGAGATCACAGGAGCCACAAGGAGCCACAAGTTAAGGAATGTGAACAGCCTCTGCAAGCTGAAAAACCCAAGGGAACCAATCCCCTTCTAGAACCTTCTGAAGGAACATAGACTGCCCACCCTTTGAGTGTAGCCCAAGAAGATCCATTTTAAACTCCCAACCTCCAGACCTGTAAGGTAATAAATTTGTGTTGTTTTAAGCCACTGAGTTTGTGGGAATTTGTTATAGCAATAATATGAAACCAATACAGATTTCTGAGAAATCTACTCATCTTTGTCGTCCAGCCCTTCAACTGAATGCTTTATTTCAGATATCATATTTCGTTTCCAAGACCTATTATTGTTCCTTGATTGTTTCTCTTCTATAGGATCCAATTCTTATTTTATGGATATACTTTATATTTTATAGACATGTATCTTCTTTCAGATAGAGTATCTCAAAGTGAATCTGAGCTATCTTTTATTTTCAAAATTTCTTTTTTTCCAAAAATTTTTGAAATATCTTTTTTTTTTCTTCCTCTGCTACAGATTTTTCTGGGTTGTTGTTATTGCTGTTCATTTTTAATCATGGACTTTCTACATCATGGTTCTTGCTTTTCTCAAATGTCTCTTGAACCGCTATTCTCCATTCATCCTGAAGAAACAGGCAATCGTAAGGCCGATTAGAAGCCTAAGACCCTCTGAGTGTCAGCAAGGGGCTTGTTGCTTCAGAGCCATTATATTAGGGGCGTCCTAAATGCCAAAAGGAGCAGGGTCTTATTTGGAGTCCAAAACCCATGGTGGCTGCCCAGTTCTTCCCAGACAGTTTGCTGAAGGAAGAATCCTCCAATTTCTTTGTCTTGGAGAAATTGCCAGGCTGGAGCAGTTCTGCAAGCAAAAGCTAGAGAGGGAGATGAGAGAATGCTTCTAAATATTAGGCCTTCTGTTCTCTGCCTCACTTCTCCTTCTTGTGCTGTGATGTCTGTCATTGTCAGTCCCCTTCCCACAGCTCTAGCTCTCGCCTCTTATATTCTAGTCAGCTGCTGCTTCCTGTCTGCCTCATGCTCAACACTCATCATACTCTTTGCAAATTCCAGAAATGTGTTGAGCTCTCTTACCCGCCCAATGGATCCCTTGCCATTTATTTCTTTATGGCTGAGAGTTGTTTTTTGTTGTGTTTTTTTTTAACTGTAAGTTACTTTAGTATAATACTTTACTAAAGGGAGAATAGAGTTCCATGTGTGCGCTTTGGTCTGCCATCTTTTTTTTTTTTTAAGATTTTATTATTTATTCGACAGAGATAGAGACAGCCAGCTAGAGAGGGAACACAAGCAGGGGGAGTGGGAGAGGAAGAAGCAGGCTCATAGCAGAGGAGCCTGACGTGGGGCTCTATCCCATAACGCCGGGATCATGCCCTGAGCCGAAGGCAGACGCTTAACCGCTGTGCCACCCAGGCGCCCCTGGTCTGCCATCTTGAATAAGGTCTCCTGTGGAATTCTGACACAGCAAAAAAGTGGAACAGAATGTGGGCAAAGGAAAATCCTTGGAGGCCCATCTTGAGGCAGATGGGCTTGTTCCAGTNGAAGAAGCAGGCTCATAGCAGAGGAGCCTGACGTGGGGCTCGATCCCAGAACTCCGGGATCATGCCCTGAGCCGAAGGCAGACGCTTAACCTCTGTGCCACCCAGGCTCCCCTGGTCTGCCATCTTGAATAAGGTCTCCTGTGGAATTCTGACACAGCAAAAAAGTGGACCAGAATGTGGGCAAAGGAAAATCCTTGGAGGCCCATCTTGAGGCAGATGGGCTTGTTCCAGTGTCGACATGCATCATTGTGATGGTTTGTTTTATGATGGTTTGTTTTATGCTACAGGATGCCCAGAGAGCTGGTAAAATATTATTTCAGGGTGTGTTTGTGCAGATGTTTCCAGAAGAGATCAGCATTCAAAACCATAGACTGAGTAAAGAAGGTCATCCTCACCAATGTGTGTGGGCACCATCCAATATACTGAGGACCGAAATACAACAAAAAAGCAGAGGAAGGGTGAATTTGTTCGTTTTGCTTGAGCTAGGACCTCCATCTCCTCCTGCCTGACATCGGTGCTCCTGGTTCTCAGACTTTGGGATTTAGACCAAATTAAACCCATGGCTTTCCTGGTTCTCTATCTTGCATCTCTCTTCTCAACCTCCACAATACATGAGCCAATTCCTATAATAAACCTATATACATATAGATAGATAATTGTGTGTGTGTGTGTATATTATATATATACACACATTAACTCAGCATTTTTTTCCAGTCATTAGCACCAGTGATCACCTTTCATTCAATAAATAGTTGATTAAGCATCTGTTTAAGGGCGCCTGGGTGGCTCAGTTGGTTAAGTTTCCAACTTTGATTTCAGCTCAGTCATGATCTCAGGGTCCTGAGAGGGAGCCCCCGAGTCAGGCTCCACGCTCAGCAGGGAGTCTGCTGGGGAGTCTCTCTCTTCTTTCCCTCTGCCCCTCCCCCTGCTCACAATTCTCTCTCTCTCTCAAATAAATAAATAAATCTTAAAAAAAAAAAAAGCATCCGTTTAGTGCTGGATGCTGTGCTAGATGCTTGGGATATAATAGTGAGCAAAAAATAGATGGGTTTCCTGTCCTCACAGAATTAACAGTCTTGTGATCACACAAGTAAATGTAAAATTATGCCCGGGGTTAGTGCTTTGAACGATTGGGACGTTAGTCTATGAGAGTGAATGGGGGCTTGCTGACCAAGTCGGAAGGATAGGCAGAGGTTTCTGTAAGGAACTGACTTAGGAGTGGCTTAACTTTCAATACATGCCAGTGTATATTTTTTCAACGTGTATGTATAGTATTATTGCGTATATGGATTTCCTCAAACACATACCATGTGAGAAATGGTAGAGTAGGAGTGAAAAGTGTTCAGCCTATGTGTCAGGAGACCTGAGCATCCTGGAGTCTTTGAGTTTCAGCTTTGCCAACGGATGGCTCCCTGGCCTTAGACAATTCAGCTTCACTTCCCAGGGGCAGGAGTCCCTTTTCCTGTAAAATGAAGGGGCTGGGTGAAATGATCTGCTGGGTCATCTTCTGATCTAAAAGTCTCTCAAAATATGTACATTTCATTAAGAGTTTTGTCTCCCTTAAATGTCTTGACTTAAGAAATAATTCTGCTCAGGTCATGTACATATACTTTGCAATTCTAAGGATCATTTATTCGAGAAATATCTTTTGAGTGCTTATTATCTAATTGCGTGAGCGTGTGGAGAGAGACAAGAGAACGACTAAGCACAGTGAGTAAGAGGAGCCATGTTAAGTGAAAGTAGAAATATATCTACGTCAGCAAATACATATTTTCTTTCTCGGAGATGTGTTGACTTGAACAGGGTTCCATCAACAATTATTTTTTGAGCATTAATTAAGTATTCCTTTGGGACTTTTGCTCCTGGCTTCNCTTGAACAGGGTTCCATCAACAATTATTTTTTGAGCATTAATTAAGTATTCCTTTGGGACTTTTGCTCCTGGGTTCATTTTATTTATTTATTTATTTATTTTTAAAAAGATTTTATTTATTTATTCGACAGAGATAGAGACAGCCAGCGAGAGAGGGAACACAAGCAGGGGAGTGGGAGAGGAAGAAGCAGGCTCATAGCGGAAGAGCCTGATGTGGGGCTCGATCCGATAACGCCGGGATCATGCCCTGAGCCGAAGGCAGACGCTTAACCGCTGTGCCACCCAGGCGCCCCCTGGCTTCATTTTAAGTTGTAAAAGTTCCCAAACTATTAACCTACAGTAGTGTTGCCTGCTCACGAAACTAGATGGAAGCTTGTGTCTGTGAGCACGCGTGCATGTGTACGGAGTTTATTTATTGGCAACAAAAGCCCTCCTTGGCAGAAACACAAGATCTATTTCCTAAGTCCATAGAAACATCCTTAGAAATTGGCCTGAGTGATTTGGCAAATTGAAAGAGAATACTGCTCTGTGATCAATAAACCAAAATAGATGTTAGAATTAGGCTAGTCCTGCTTCTTGAAGTGTGGGATCTTTAATCCTCTATCAGTTTGTGCTTATTCTTGTACTTCATCAGAAATGTTTATGCTCACGGTCAGAGTGAGAACTCAGGTGTAGTGTAGCCAAACTCGCAGAAGAACCTTGTTGTACCATGACTCCTGTGGGTGGTATTGAGGCGGTGAGAAAGGAGGAGACACGATGACAAGGGCGGGGGAGGGCCCTCCCTGGAGTCCTTGAAAAAGACTATGGCTTTCACCAACCCATCCTTTCCTTCCTGAAAACAGTGGTTCCGCCAGCAGCATGCAGCCCTCCATCCCTTTTGATCTCTGAGGCCTTTTGAAATAGGAACATAATTACACATAAGGTTTTGGGTGGCACATGGAAATACTTAGGGAGCATCATCTTGGGAAAAGATGGTGATTTCTCTACAGATTTCAATTCAAAAGCCAAATTCCTTTCCTGGAAGACGGTTTGCATTTTTCCCATTTTCTCTCTTGAACTTTGCGTTTCTGTTGCTATCCACTATTGGTTGTCCAGAGTGCGCAATGAGATGACAACCAGCGCACAAATAAATGTACGTGAATTGCTAACAGGTGCCTCTAGACATTATAGCCACTTTCAGGATTCATCTAAGAACTACGTGATAGGCAAATATGTTAGAGGCACACATAACCTTGATCAGCTGTGTCTCTAAATAGTCAAAATGCAGCTGTGGAGGGATTAGGAAAAGCTGACCAAATCCTTCCTTAAAAATGGCTTTAAAATGCAACCCAGAAGAGATAAGATGAATGGAGGCATTTATGTATTTCCTGAACCTTCGAAGTCTGCACCAATGGTGCAGACCTGCATTTTAATATTATACTTATGTATTTACAAATACGGAATTTTTTAGCCATTTAAAAATGATACCGCAGACAAATACTGGCACAGGAAGAAGTTTGTGGTCGACTGGTAATTCAAACATCAGGTTTCAAAAGTGTGTTCTGAATGGGCTTCTTGTATATAAATGTGTATATTTATAAGAAGAAGAGGGCTGAATAGATACCTAGAAATTGTTAACAGTGATTACCCCCAGATGGTAGGATCATGGGTGTTTTACTCTTTTTGCTGATCTGTGTTTTCCAATTTTTCTTCCATAAGATCGCATTGCTTTTCTAATAAGAAAAAAAAATTCATGTCATTTAAACATACCATATAAGAAAAAGTGTTAAGATCATTTGACAGCAACTGAGCCCCTGATAACCTGCAATGATCACAGAAAACAGGGGTGAAAAGCAAAGAAATGGCAATATAAATGATTCCTTTAATTCTGACACCAATTCCAATGTGTGGGTTTTTTCCCTAGCACCAAGCAATTCTCCAGCAGCAGCTGGGGGTTCTAGAATTCAGTTCAATTCAATTCAATGCTGACACTATCTACAGGGAGATCCCCTCAGATCCCATGGGGTCAGGGTTCAGTCCTATGGCATTCCCCCGCCCCCACCACGCACACACATCAGATGCCAAACGCAAGTCCAGGCTCTCACCTGGGCTTCCGACCCACCAGCTGTAGATCAGATCGGAGGTTCCCACGACCCCCTCTTTGGGCTCGGTTAATTTGCTAGAGCAGCTCACAGCTCTCAGAGAACCATTCTACTTACTGGATCACAGGTTTATTACAAAAGGACATAACTCAGGACCAGAGGGAAAGAGGCATAGGGCAAGGTATGGGGGACAGGGCAGAGCTTCCATGCTCTGTGAGCAGGCCTTGCTCCCAGCACCTGCACATGTTCAGCAACCCAGAAACTCCGAACCCCATCTTTTTGGGGGTTTTATGGTGGTTTCATTATGATTGATTTAAATCATGGGCCACTGACGATTGAACCTTCAGCTCCTCTCCCGTCTCTGAGGTCAGTGGGATGGAACAGAAAGTTTCAACTCTCTTACCAACTGACTGATTTCCCTGGCAGCCAGCCCCCAGCCTTAGGTACGTTCCAAAGTCATCTCATTAACATCAAGTCAGGTGAGGTTGACAGGGGTTTGTTATGCATATCAACACATTGCTCTTATCACTTAGGAAATTCCAGGGGTTTTAGGAGCTCAGTGCTGGAAATGGGGATGAAGACCACATATGTGTTTCTTACTATAAATCACAATACCCCAGTTCTGTAGGGCTAGCCTTTCCCAAAGTGTGCTTCCCAGACCACAAGTCCCACAAAATGCAATGTGAAAAATTTAAAAAGCAGGTCCATACCCAATACTTGGAATGTTTTGTTTCAACCTCAGAGATGATGGTAAATGGAATCCTACTCCACTTTGATTTCATTTGGCTCTAAAAAGTGTTTTTCTAGTTTAGGGAAAGCATTTGGATTTCTTTATTTTATTTTATTTTTGGAGAATATGACATATAAGGATGTCCCATACTGTCTTGGATTTCCCCCATGAACGAAAAAATCAAGTGTTAAAATCAAACTTGTTGATTAAAAGATTTATACCATAGTTTGGTCTTCTTAAGGAATCCTGATAGTGACAACATTTAAAATGAGAGAATTTACACTCCGACGTGATAGCCTGAGGCTATTAGAAAACCGAATATATCACTGAAATGTGCCACTTGAAAAAACTTTTTTAAAAAAATTGCCATTACTAGTGTCATGAAGAAATGCTGTTATCTCATCCCCGATTTCAAAAGCTTGTCTAAACACTTTCACCTTGATAAACAGTTTACTGCTGTGTGGAAAAGAAGCCTTGTACTGACTGCCAGTTTCTTCACAAAGCAGGCTTAAAAGGTAAACATTCAATGACCACAGTTTGAACACATTAACAATGTTCACCAACTATGTTCTGAGATGAAGCAATGGGTAAAAGAGACAATTTATCCAACAAGCAAACACTTCCTTGTTGAAAACATGGCTGGTGCCGTGGGTGTCTTTCCAGCCTGTATCGCGGCTCACAAAGTAATTAATTTCCAACTACATGAGCTATCTCCTCTAGCTAAACTCACCAGTGAGTCCCTGAGCACTTCCCTTCTCTGCATTTCTGCACATTTCCGCCAAGTGTTGATTGATACTCTGCACATCTGTGATTCTTTCCAAATGTAAGCCAAATGTCTGCTAGCAGGCACTCATGATAGACATTGCCCTTCTGTGCTATATGCCATGAATATTACATGATGTACAATGGCCCTCTTTGATTATGAAATTCCCAGTAGCTAATTTAAGTTTCTTCCCAGGCATGGTAATTATCATTAGCCTTACAGCTGGATTTATAAACTTTTTAGCAACAGTGTGACTTCCTTATTTGTTTTTTGTTTTTTGTTTTTGTTTTGTTGGTTTCGGTTTTCAGTGTACAATTTCGGATAATGTTTCTTTAGGTTGGGTCTCTTCACCTTTAAATGACAAGATTTATCAATTTCATATTAGAAAGCATTATTTTGTGCTTGTTCAGGAAAAACTCAATTGGTTTATCAGAAAGGTCACGGTACTTTGAAAGCAATGCAAAAGCTTCTGTGGCTTCTTGCCATTCCTTAACAAAGTTTTGTAACAGACAATGCAATAGAAACTAGAGGCAAATTGATTGCTGGTCTGATAAAATCCAATTTTCACATATTCATCAAGATTCCCTTGTTCTAGCACACACAGTTTCACGTTCGATATTTGCATTGGACTCTTGTTCACGATTTACAGGGCTCTGTTATGTTGACGTTATCATTGCAGCACGACTCTTAACACTTAACTACCTTTAAGTACTTGATTTATTTCTGTGAATTGGCCCTCATTACACTCAATAAAACATGTAAAATTAACAGATGTAAATAGCACTTCAATGTATAAAATGCAATAGTCAAGGCAAAGGGCACCACGAACGGAATAGTGGCTGGGATGAAAAACTTTTAGGAACGTAATGATTATTAAGTATGCAACTAGATTTCCAGAAAATAGAATAAATTAATCTTAACTTTCAAATTTACAAAATGAACAGGAAATTGCTTCCTTGCTCTTTCCTTCTACAGATAGCCGGGGGAACACCAGTGATCCATGGTTTGCCTGTGAGCAGCGCTTCCCTGTGGGGTATGATTTTGGGGTGTTGGGATGGCTACCTGCCAAAATAGCCCATCATCCAACTAACCTGATATCCCAAACCCCAAGTCATCTGTTCTTCCTCCTACGACTTCAAGATAGATCGAGCGATTTTTTTTTTAAAGATGTTGTTTATTTTAGAGAGAGAGAGCAGGAGTCAGGGTGGGGGGAGTGGAGTGCAGAGGGAGAAGTAGACTCCCTGCTGAGCAAGGAGCCCAATGCCGGACTCAATGCCAGGACCCTGAGATCATGACCTGAGCTGAAGGCAAGACGCTTAACCAAATGAGCCAGCCAGGTGCCCAGATCAAGTGATTTTTATTAAATAGCATGAAGCCTGTAGCATAAAGGTAGGCGATAGACATAGACTATATATATAAAATAGACAGTCTTTACCTTCCAGAACTTATGATTCATATCTTAAATAAATAAGCACAAATAAATTGCAAGGCTACCAACTGTGGTAAGTGCTGAAGCGAAAAGAAGATGAGAGAGAATAAGAAAGTGGTGGGTGGGGATGGAAAGGTCTAATTTAAATTGATGGGTCAAAGGCAAGTGCTGTGTGAGCTATTCCCTTTGAGATCCTCAAAGACGAATAATCTATGGGTACTTAGGACATGTTCTTTTTTCTGATAACATTTGTGTAATGTAGAAATAACTAAAGACAGTATTTGTTCCTTTGTTCTGTTACCATTATTAGTGTTTACGTTATGGGCCCTGTTCTAGACTCTGGAGGATACTTGTGAATGAAACACACAAGAGTTCTGTTCCCATGCAGCTTCTGTTCAGTGTCGAGATGCTTCTCAGAATATGAAAAGAAAAAAATATGACTAAACGCTGGAGTAAGCCATTAAAAAAGCTTATGAAGCATCATTTCGTCAATAACACAAGCTCACCGTGGGGATAAAGAAAAGTACTCTTGCCCAACAGCACTCCACTGTCATCTGACTGAATGCTTAGATACATGTAAAAAGAAAAAAAAAGTATATATCAGTCAAAACTAGTCATCAGCAACGTAGGACATAAAACCCTAAAACGGAGCTGGTGTATCCCGTATTATAGATTAATGACACTAACTGCTAAAATCATCTTACTTCTCTTCTGATTAAAATTTGGCCTCCAATGGAAATTGGCCTGTAGAGAGAATTCTTGATAAATACATGTTATATTTTTATAACCGATCAATAAATTCGTGTTCTGGTCACACACATTAGTGTCCATGAGCGTGCGTAAAATGAGTCTTTACCTGAGAGATCATAAATCAAGTGTGAGTCTGCCAGGCTGAAGTTTGGCCCTGGATAGAGCAGAGCAGTCAACCACGGGTGGCGCACCCCAGTAGCCATGTTGGGGTGACCAGCAGGCTTTCCCCATGAGACTCCTGACTTGAGCGTAACTTCTTTTTCCAATCAGCAATTTGCATTAATCAAAAATCAGGAGATATTTTGGAGGCACTCCATCAATGATCCCCAGGGAGGAAATAATGATTTAAAATGTGAGGTAAGAAATGGTTATTTCCAGGCTCAGAAGAAATCATTTTCAAAGAAATTGGCTGATACTCCTCAAAACTGTCAGAATAGACTAGAAAATGTGGGAGAAATTGAACCCACAACTTTTGAACCTTTCCTTTTATAAGTATAGTTGCCTTCACTGTCAGTAGGAAGACAGGCTAACACAGTCAATGGAGTTCTTTTAATGAAATAAACAGACATTCCTTATTTATTCTAACAAGCTGAAATACTGTATGAGATTTTTTTTAAAAATCCAGCAGTTCGGTCTTGTCTCCTTTTTTTGTGAAATTGAAAAGAAACAAAATAAGTACATTTGAATTTGGTGTAAAGGGGACTAAGATATTTATCATAGACAGTTTAATATTAGTCTTCTGAGACCAAAGCTACTCTTTCCAACTTCAGCAGAAATACACAAACAATTTGATAAATATTGAATTATGCTTCAAGGCAATTCTCATACTTTAATATAATCTGTTTTTTAAAAATTTATTTCCTTCTACTTTGAAATAAAAGTCCATCACCAAATACAATTTAAAAAATACATTGAATTGCTTTTCATCTCGGTTAAGGAAGAGCCCTTGCTTGCTTTTATACCATCACCTTTAGCAATTTTTCTCCTGAATGAGAGGAAAGGAAGCTTGAATGTTTCCAGGGAAATGTAGTAAAAACCAGGCTGCCTGTAAAGTGACGTGGTCATGTCAGATACATTGCATTTCCTACTGTCAAGTTAAGACAATGTATTCAAAAACATTAAATTAGATTATGGTAACTATTTTGGAAATTTGATGTTTTGTTTTATAGAATTTTGTGTAAACTGGAGAATATTTAAACGTTTGAAAACATTGATCCAGTTTTTCTACACCTTACACCTTAGGATAACCTGGTTGGGAGAGGGATAGAGGGTGGGGAGGGTTGATTGTAAACATATGGATGCCTGGTTCCCACGCCTGAGATCCTGGCTCCCCAGTTGATTATAATTTATTATCAAAGTTAAGAGCCACTGCCCTAGACTGTGGTAATGTAACCATTGAACTTCCAGAAGCCCAAAATGCGTTTAGTTTTAGGTGTATGTTGCCAGATAAAATAGAGGATGCTTAGTTAAGTTTATATTTCAGATAAACAATAAAAACATTTTTAGCATTTGGAATACTGCATTAGACCCTGTATTTTTATTTGCTAACTCTGGTAACCCTAAGTTTTCTTTGCTTAAAACTTCTTTGGAAAAGCTGTTTATCTGCTATTGGGAGTTCTTTAGAAAAGACTTCTCTGGGTCAGATGACAACAACGACAAAACTGGGTAAACGCATTAGATGTTCTCCTGTCCTGGGTTCCTAAATCAGTTCATCTCCTCTCTACACTTTCAGAGCTTTCCTTCCGTTGTGTCCTGCCTCTCATGATACCAGTTCTTTTTGGCTTCCCCAGACACAATTCCAACATGGGATAGGGGGAACCCCACAGAAAACACTCAGTCCTGACGCTATCTACCTGGAGACAGCATCAGATTCCACAGCTTAAGGGTTTAGTTCTACAGGACCGTGTCCCACGCATGCCCCACTCCAGATTCCAGTGGCAAGTAAGTCCCAGGCTGGTAATGTGCTTGTGACCCACCGGCTACAGATTGGAGGTTCTGGCAACCTCCCCCCAGGTCCTTTTAATTTGCTAGAGTGGCTCGCAGAACTCAGGGAAACACTTAGTTTGCCAGTGTATCAGAAGATAGGATAAAGGATACAAATCAGCCAGATGAGGAGATGCATAGAGCAGAGTATATGGGGAAGGGGCACCGAGCTTCCCTGCCTTCTCTCAGCTCCCTAATTCCTCTCCCCACACGCAATCCCCTCCAACTCCTGAAGGTAACCATAATAGTGACTTCTAAAATAATCACTTTTCTATTTTTTTCCCTTAGTTTCCCCACCCAAGTATGTATCCATAAACATAATTTGCTCATTTTTGAACTTTAAATGGAATCATGTAGCATAAAGATTTTATGTCTAGAGTCTTTCCCTGAATATTTTGTTGTTGTGACTCATTGGCATTCATCCCTGTAGCAGTTTATTTACTTGAAAATATCACTATTTATTCTACTGTTAATGGACTTTTGTTTCTATTTGAGGGCATAATGCTTCTGTGAACATTCTTTTTTTTTTTTTTGAGATGTATTTATTTCTTTTAGAGCAAGAGCACAAGCGAGAGAAGCCAAGGGAGAGGGAGAGAGAATCTCAAGCAGACTCTATGTGGAGTGCAGAGATCAATGCGGAGGCTCGATCTTGTGAGCCTGAGATCATGACCTGAGCCAAAACCAAGAGTTGGACACTTAACTGACGATGTCACTAAGGTGCCCCTGAGCACTCTAATACATTTCTCCAGGGACATGACTGCAAACATTTCTTTGTGGTATATATCTGGGAGTGCCATTACTGCATCATAAGACTTGCATATATACAAGTTCATTTTGAAATCATTTTAAACTGTTAGAAATATTGCAAATATGTGGCGCCTGGGTGGCTCAGTCAGTTAAGCTTCCAACTCTTGATTGCAGCTCAGGTTGTAATCTCAGGTTCATGAGATTGAGCCCTGAGTCAAGCTCCTCTCTGGGCATGGAGCCTGCCTAAGATTCTCTCTCTCTCCCTCTCCCTCTGCCCCTTTCCCCTGTTTTCCCCAGTCTCAAAAAAAAAAAAAAAAAAGTTGCAAAAATGGTACAGAGAGTTCCCATATACCATTCACTAAGATTTCCCTAATTATAACATTTTACATAATCATAGTACTATTATCAAAACCAGGAAATTAGTATTTATATAGTACTATAAACTAACCACACACCTTATTTGAATTTTGCCAATTTTCCTACTTTCAACACTTTTATATCCTTATGTTTTAGATGTGCCCCTTATAAAAAGCATATGGTTTGATTTTTAAAAATCCAGTCTCACAATTTATCTTTTAACTTGAATATTTAATCCATTTACATTAAATGTAATTGCTAATAGATAGCAGCTTATCTGTGTAAATCATTGTAAACTACCGTTTTATTTTGTGCTTTGCATTTATTTCTTCTGTTTCTTTTTCTCTACATTTGGGTCTTCTTTTGGGTCGACTGGGTCATTTTTATCACTTCAGTTTCCCCCATTCCTTTTACATAGAAATTACAATATGAATACTTAACTTATTGAAACCTGAAGTTAATCAATATATTTATCTATAAGGATCTACAACACTTTTAAGCCCATTTACTTCTTGTGCCCAAATAACATTTCATTATTGTAATAGATCTTAAGTCTAAGCTGTTTTTTATTCCACTAAATATTATTTTTGTTTGAAACATACAAAACTTGTTCATATTTACTCGTACCATTTGACCCTTCCTCTGCCCTTTATTTCCTTTGCCTATCAGACTCTTACTTTCAGATCAATTTCCTTCAGTCCAAATTATGTCTTTCGCAATTTCTTTTTTGGGATTTTGCAGCAGTGGTAAACTCTCTATTTTTTGTTTAAAAAGATTTACTGGATGTAGGATTTTAGATTAGTAGTGATTTTCTTTCAACATATTAAAGCTATTTCACTATCTACTGGCTTTCATCGTTTGCTATCAATCTAACTGAAAATCTTTTGAATATAATGTCTTTTTTTCCTTCTGGCTTCTTTTAAAATCTTAAGTTTTTGCTTTCTGCAGTGACACTGTGTTTCCAGGTGGAGATTTATTTTGAGTGTTTTGGATACTTCTGGAAAATTCTCAGCCATTATCTATACCACATCTCTTTTTCTCTCATCTTTAATTGGAACTGTTATTAGATGGGTGGTAGACTTTATTACTCTAACCCCCATGGTACATAAACTCTTGTTCATACTTACCACCTCTTTGTATCTCTGCATTCAGAATAATTTCTCTTACCTATCTTCAAATGCACTATTTTTTCAACTATTTCATAATATGTTGTTAAATCTCCAGTTGAGTGTTTTAATCATTTTTTATTTCTACAAATTCTGTTTAGCTCTCTCGCAAATGTGCTAGCTTATATCTTATAGTTTTCTATTCTCTGAAGATATTTTAAGCTTGTTTTTTCATTTTTTAAAACATAGTAAGCATAGTAATTGTATTATCTATCCCTGAAAAATTAGCTAAATTCAACGTACATTTTTTGTTTCTGCAGTTTGTTGTTTCTGCTGGGTTTTGTTCTTGGTGATTTCCCTGTGGCACACTGTTACTTTTGACTGTGAGCTGCTTTTTGTTTTCCGTTGGAAAATTATTAAGGATTCCTACAGGCCGAAACTGAAGATATCTTTGTCTCTGTCTGGTACGTAGGAACACTGTCAGTTCAGAAACAGCTTAAATTCATGGCTTATGGGCTTCAGAAACCCCTTGATGATGTAAATATGGTATGTGTACACCTGATGTAAATACGGTATGTATTCATCTGTTTAAAACTTCTCAGGGACGGTTTTTATTTCCCATCCCTGCTCTGCTTAGAACTAAGACAACCTTCCTTGCAGAAGTGGGGCAGGTTAACTTTTGGTTCATCCCTCATCTTCCATGACTGAGGGAATATCCCTTGAGTATCTTGGCTTTATTCAGGAAGGGTTTCCTTTTAGATCTTCACCGTGGGTAAACCCTGGGCTTTGATTTCTATTGTCCATGCTCTGCAAGACCCCTAAAGTGAAAGTTTGCCTAGTTTAGCAAATGCTCTTAGGGCAAAGCAACTGAAGTGCTCTGCTAACACCTCTGGGGGTCCTTCTCTATTTAGATTTCGGCCTGGAAATTCCTTACTGTCTCATCAGATCTGTGTTGCTTTTAATAACTCGTTTTTTGTGCTTTTGGTTATTTTAAGTTGTTCTTCCCTCCAGCTGGGAGGGTTGGCCTGAATAATGTAGCCTGCCATATGTTTGGAAAGGTAAGTCTTATAATTTAAAAAACTATATTCAACCTGTGTTTCTATCCCCTTCCTCATTCTTAATGGATTAGTGTGTGTGTGTGTGTGTTTTAAATAGAAATTCCCAGAAATTAGAAATTTCTGTAGTACTTTTTTCTAATGACACAACTCTTGGTCCACTTATACCTCTAATAGTTTTTATTTCACAGTTCTTTAATTTCTGTTTTTACCTTTATTTGCTTTCTTACAATTTTTAAAAAAAGATTCTAACTAAAAAAAAAAATTCTTCCTAACTTACTCTAACTTACTGAGTTGAATACTTCATTTACTTTTAAGATTTCTTCTTTAAGTAATGCAAATGTTTAAATAATAAATGTGTTTCTGACTTCAACTTTGGATGCATCCCATTAGTTCTATTATTTCACATGCGCTTTTTCTGAAGGGTTGTAGTTTTGATTTCCTTTTTACCCTAAGACTTACTGGGAATCATTTCCCTCCTCTGTTTTCAAACAGTTCCTTTTCCCCCCTCGTTTGTTCATTTATTATTGATTCTGATTGCATTTTATTATTTTTAGAGAGTGTGACCTGTTTAGTTTCAGATTTTAAAAAAATTTACTGAGTTTTTGTGGCCTAATAGGTTTATCAATTTTAACATGTATTTTACAGGCACTTGTCAAAAAAAGAACCATATGTAGGGTCTAATATTCAAGATATTCATAAACATAGACATTAATCTTTAAAATTGTAGTCACATGAGGGATTTTTTTCCCCTACTTGGTTTGGCAGGCCATTAATTCAAATGACATAGGGACAAAATAAGAAGCTTTCTTAGGGGTAACATGTTTAGGCCTCTTCTCTTTTAAATTTGAAGACATTTTCCTTTACATTATTTTAGAATGCTTAATATTTTCACTAACTAATGATACTTGAAAGAGTAAAGCGTGTGGTTAACGTATGTAAAAAGATTATTTTCTCCTCCTCTCAAATTTTTACTTCCTGTACCACTTTCAACACTGAAGACATCAAGTCTGTGGTCTTTCTGGGCCTTGTCTCTCTAGTAAGCAACGTCATGACTGTGTTTCTCATTTATGCTTTGGACTGTCACTGTGTCAATTTTTTCCTAATTAACCATATATAGAGAAAAAATGGGCAAGAAATAATCTATAAATAGTATTTTGACTTTAGAAAGTCTCTTTCTTTACTTTTTAAAAAATCATTATACTGATAAGACTTATTGTTTTTGGAAAATAGCTCCTCATAGAAATTTTGAAAACAGTACCTGCAATAAAAAGAAACAGAACAGAAAGGTGCATATAATCTCATCACTCCAAGGCAGCCACTGTTAACTGGCCTTGCCTGTTTCTATTTTTTCCAGAACTGTTTTTATATAATTGAGATCAATGTTGTATTCTGAATTTTCCACTATGATATATATTTTCCATTATTAAAAACTACCCATCAGACTTGTTTAAATGCCCTGATTAACATTTCATTATTTACTTAATATCCCTTTAATGTCATAATTTTCAGTATCTCTATATTGATAATGTTTCGATGGATTTCTTTTCTTTTGTTGGACTTGGGTCTTTCAGCTGCATCAGAAGCACCTGAAGGGCCCCATGCCCAGAGTTTCCGATTCAGTCTGGGATGGAGCCAAAGAATTTGCATTTGTAACAACGTCAGGTGATGCTGATTGTCCAGGGATCACATTTTGAGTCGCTGGAAAGCTGCAATTAACAGAATGCATACAGATTTGCTTCAGTAAATTTCTGGAAAACAATGCTTCTTCCTTCCACAGTAAGTTATATCTTTGATGTTGCAGGGGAAAAAATAGTAATACTTACCTTGGTTAGAAAAAGAAATAGTGATGTCTATGAAAAAGTTCTCTAAAATCCGTACTCCCTGGCTTTTGCTACCGCATTTGCGCTTATGGTGAATCTTACTGGAACGCGTATCCATTCGACCCTGGAGCTACACCACTATACAGCTGGTCTCTTTTTTTCTAATCTTTCTTCTTCTTCTTCTTTTTTTTTTTTGTAAGTCACCTGCTCTCATTTAGTTCATTTCCTTTGGTGTTTTCCTTCCTGTGGGAAGTCTCTGACATCTGTCCCACATACTTTACGAATACAAAGGCTCATCATTTATCTTTTTATTTTTAACTTTTATGAGTCAGTTACTCTTACCCTTTTTATAGTTGTGATCTTTTCATTCCTTATGCTTTAAAAAGATATTCTAGACTGTAATTCCTTGTGGCCACTTTTTTTTCCAATCTTATTTTTTTAACACCTTTAATTATTTTTTTGTTGACATTTATATTTAGGTCTGAGCCTAATGTCAAATACTAGCAGCACGAGGCTTCTCACTTCATTGGCACCATCATGTGGTGAAATTGTGTATCACATCGGAAAACCTGCCACGTAGAGGAAGACAGGGTACCATTATAGCCCATTTTACAGAGAGAGAGCACTGAAACTGGAGAGTCATAATAAGTTGGGGGATCTGAAACAGTAGTCCTATTACTTTAGTTAATGCTCAGCAAAATGAGAGCTAGTAAATACCAATGATGAATTATGTGGACACTGGAGTCAGTTACAAGAGCTCAAACCCTGGCTTTCCTATTCATTATGTTATGAACTTGAGTCTGTTTCCTCATAACTATGGGGATCCCAGTAGTATCTATCTCATAGGAATGTTGACAGCAACAATTACTATTACGATATTAGCACAATGGCTGTCAAATAGCTCAATAATATCAGTTATGATCGACTGTTAACTATTACATTTGGTTTTTTATGTTCAAATCTAGAATAGAAAGAGTATCAGAAAAGAAGACTTCTCCGGAGATTTTAGAAAATTATGCCAAAATGGTATAACATTATACCAAAATAGTGTAATTATCTTTAGAATGATCAGAAGCAGCATGAAGTTGAAAACTGCAAAAGGTAGATATTGAAAGAACATTTAAATAATAATGCCTTTTTAGAAAAAAGGAAACTTCTGGTAAGAAAGATCTTCTATTCTTACAAAATGAAATTTGAAAATTATCTGGTTAAATTAACCATAATCGACAGTCAAAATAAATAATTATGGGGGGAGGTAAACTAAAATTCTTTCCAAGGGTGGAAAAAACCTTTTAATATTAAACATGATTTACAGTCCCAGATCCTTCTGAAGGTCCATTAAAGAGAAATGTATACTTTTATAATCTTTGAAAGAGATACATTTAGGATGAATCTGGATGCTGGAAATTTTTCTATTAGAAAATGAATTTTAATTATTTCCAGAAAAATAGGATGAAAAGATATTTAAGATCAGTGAGAATAAAGCATGTGTGGTATCCAGCCCCCCCAACCCTTTTAAAACCATGCACATCCTTAGATAGAATGGATAGTCTTGCCAGGACCAGAGTCTTACATTCAGTTTCCAAAGTGTAGCTTCCCCAGAGAGTTAGCAACGTTCAATGAATTTTTGTTATGCCATTATGCAAATGTAGTCTACGTTCATTATCTTTCCACTTATTAAATTCATCGAAAGCTGTCCAGGAACAGATTTGCTGTTTTGTCAACTACACCCACAGTCTTGTTCCCAGATTTTTCATCAGTATTTTCAGGCTGTGAGGGAAAGAAAGCAAGGAATGGGAATGATCTCATGAATTTTAAATATGCTGTAACTCTGTCCCAGTGCAAGATTCAAGAATGTAACAGCCGTCTACAGTTGCTCGCAGCATCACCCAATCTCAGGGCAGTGCCAACTTAGTACGGTTGGTTAGAATGTGATCGATTGATCAATCAGTCAATTCCTATGTGATTCAACTGGCTGTGGAGAGAAGAAACATGTCCTCAGCATCAACCTGAACTTCTGGGGCCAGCAGTTTAGAAAATCTATGCCTTTGATTACTGAGATTTGGGGATTTTCCAGAAACTTACTATTGACGTCTGTTTTAATTTTATTGTGGCCAGGAAACATATTTTGCATGATTTCAATCCTTACAAATTAATTGAGCCTGTTTTATAGTCCAGAATATGGTTTTGTTTTGGTTTTTTTTTTGGTCTTTCTTGGTCTATGTTCTGTGCACAGATAGCAGAGAGAGAAAGAGGGAGAGAGAGAGATCCACCCACAGCCATATTAATTTATTTAGGTCTTTCATTTCAGCAATGTTTCAGAGTAGTACAGTTCCTGCATGTCTTTCATTAAATTTATTTCTAGGTATTTATAATGCTATTTTAAATGTTATATTTAAAAATTCATTTTCTAATTGCTGCTTGCTAACATATAGGAAATACTGATTTCTGTATACGGAATCTGTTATCCTGAGCTCACTCATTTCAATGATTCATTCGAGCAGATTTTAAAGATTTTCTACATGGACAGTTATTATCTAAAGACAAGTAATTAATAGTTTTAAAAATAACTTTCTATGTAGACCCCTGTGAATAGACGGTTTTATTCTTCCTTTCTAATCTTCTCACCTTGTATCATTTTATTTTTGCCTATTGCAGTATCTAAGACCTCTGAGACAAAGTTGAATAGAAGTGGTGAGAGCAGACATTTCCAACTTTTTCCTAATCCTAGGGTTGAATATTTCACCACCAAGCATGATAGTAGCTATTGGTCTTTCATAGATGCTTTTTATAAAATGAAGTCAATTCTCTCTTATTTCTAGTTTTGTGGATGTTTTCTGCATAAATTGGCAATAGTGTCAAAGGCTTTTTCTAAGTTTATTGAAATAACATTTTTTCTTTTATTAATATGGTAAGCTACATTGTTTAACTTATTAAATGTTGAGCAAACCAAGCATTCTAGGAAAAACCCCAATTGACCATTGTATTTTATCCTTTATTGCTAGGGTCAATCTGCTAGTATTTTATATAGTATTTTTGCATTTATATTCATGAGTGGTTGTTGGTCTGTGATCTTTTTCTTCTAATGTCTTTGTCAGATATTTCTATCATGGTTATGCTGTTGTTATAAAATTAGTGGGATAGTATTCTTTCCTCCTCTGTTTTCTCAAAGAGTTTATATAAGATTGACAGTATGTATTCTTTTAAATGTTGATAAAATTCACCAGTGAAAGCATTTGGGCCTGGAGTTTTCTTTGCAAAGTGTTCTTTAATCATGAATTCAAGTTCTGTAATAGATGTACAACTACTAAGATTTTCTACTTCTTCTTTAGTCAGTTTTGATTAAGTTTTGTTTTTCAAAGAATTTATTCATTTCTTCTAAGTTATCAAATTTTATTAACCTAAATTTGTGATATTCTCCTTCTATGGTTTTAATTAGAATTTTTCAGCCTCAGTACTATTGATATTTAGGGCCAGAAAATTGCCATGGGGAACTCTCTGTGCAAGGCTGCATCCCTGGCTTCTAAACACTAGACGCTGGTAGCAGCCTCCCTGGCTGCTCTCTAGACATTGTCTCTAGACATTGTCAAATGTTCCTGGGGAGCAAAACACCTCTAGTTGACAACCAGTGTTTTAATGTCTTTAGGATCTTTAGTGATCTTTCATTCCAGATACTGGCAATTTGTCTCTATTTTTTAATTAGCTCTGTTAAGAGATTTGTAGGGTGTACAAAAGCAGGCTTTGCCCCAAATTTGGCCCATGGATCATTTTGCTGACCTAAGGTCTTAGATCATTAACTATTTTTTTTAAAGGAATAAAAGAGCCATATATATTTCCTCTAAGAATACTTTATCTGTCTCCCATAAATTTTGAAGGCTGTGTTGTGTTGATGAATATTAGCCAAATAATGGCTATGGAGAGTTATTTTTTATCTATGGAGAGAACATATAAGCATTATTGTTATTCCAACAAAACTGCTTACAAATGGACTTTGGGCTCTATGAGAGACAATGAATATTAATATAACTACATAATAAAATTTAGGCACATAAATTAAGTACATTCTCCCAAGTAGTTGATAAATTGATATTAATTTCTACAATCTGGTAACAATAGTCTTTTTGCTCTTCTAGCAAAGAAAAGCCATAGTCTGCAACACCCAGAACGTTTAGCAGGACAAGAAAATTATAATAATTTTATTGCACCTCATCGAATATTGATTTGCTGCCACCTGCTGGGAGGCAGAAATGAGTTTCCAGTGTCCTTAAAGGGCAAGAGCGATGACCTTACAAGTTCTAAAATTTTGCCTATCCCATAAAATGAAGCATAATATAGGTACCCTTAGGCCTGAAAGAAATCAGTATTTTATTTTTTTAGAAATCAATAATTTTAGAATAACTGCAGATAAAGAAAATATGACCTAAATATAAAATTGGTTGTGCATTCTTCTCCACCTAAGAGAAATTAGGTGGGATATCTGCATTTACCATGAAATGATGTGCAATCAAGTTCCTTACAATGGCGAGCTCCTCATGTACTGATTGTGTATTTGTGTAAAGGCATTTAACCTCTTGACTGGGGCTAATGGAGAAACTTAGGAGCTACGGAACCACTACTGAATGAAGATTAGTAAAAAATAATACTAAATCTAATAACGATGCTTGTGATGGGCAGAATAATAGCCCCACAAAGACGTCCATGCTGTGATTCCCAGTACCCAGAGCGGAGCCGTGAGCCTAGAGAGCAGAACCGAGAACCACAGATTATTCCTTGGCCTTGAAACTTAATGGAGACTGCCTGATTGGATTTTGAAATTGTCTGGGACTGGTGATTACTTTTTCCCTTCCATTTTCTCCCTTTTTGAATGGGAATAGCTGCAACTGCCCTCCGGTGCCTCCTCTTCTCTTGCATTTTTGGGAGCAGACATCTTGTTTTCTCATTTCCCAGGTCTATAAATGGAAAGGGATTTTGCCCCAGGATGGATTATACTCAGAGCCTCACCTATACATAATTTACATGAAGTTAGAGAATTTTGAAATTTTGATGAAATGCTGTAGTATGTTGAGAATTTGGGGATTGAGGGGGGGTGAGTAAATTTTGCATGTGATCAGACACGAATCTTTGGGGGTCAGAGGATGGACTGTAGTAAGTATGCCCCTCCCATAGATGTTCACACCCTAAATTGCCAGAATCTGTGAATGTTATAAGGATAAAGGGATTTTGCAGATGTGATTAAGGTTAGGAACCTTGATATGGACAGATTATCCTGGATTATCTGGGTGTACCCAGTTTAATCACAGGAGTCCTTAACAGTGGAGAATCTTTGACCAATGTTAATGGCTTTGAAGATAGAAAGGGGCCACAAGCTAAGGAATATAAGTGGCCTCTAGAAGCAGGAAAAGGCAAAGCAACAGAGCCTTCTCTAGAGAGCATTCTGTCCAGAAAGGAATGCAGTCAGCTGATAACTTGATTTTACCCCAGTGAGACCTGTGTTGGACTTCAGGTTTACAGAATTATAAGATAATAAATCTGCGTTCTTTTAACCAGTAAGTTTGTGGAGTAGAAAATGAATACAAAAACAGCTAGCAGGGGCGCCTGGGTGGCACAGCGGTTAAGCGTCTGCCTTCGGCTCAGGGCGTGATCCCGGCGTTGTGGGATCGACCCACATCAGGCTCCTCTGCTGTGAGCCTGCTTCTTCCTCTCCCATTCCCCCTGCTTGTGTTCCCTCTCTCGCTGGCTGTCTCTATCTCTGTCAAATAAATAATAAAAAATCTTAAAAAAAAAAAAAAACAGTTAGCAGTTACTAAGTCCTACATACAGTAGCACTACAGCAAGTGCTTCCCAGATGATAACTCTAGAAAGGAGCTAACACAAGTCTGGAAGCATATTACATAATCTGGCCTGGCCTACCTCTCTGACCTCATTGCCTAGGACTCTCCCTCGTTTATTATCATTCATTCACTCTGATCTCCTTGCTATTCTTGAGACATGCCAAGCATGCTGTCCCCTTCTCAGTCCGCACTTTACTTAGACATCCACAACCCACTCTTTCACTTCCTTCAGATCTCTGTTCAAATGTTACCTTCTCAGTATTTGCCCACCCTTACCTGGTGTCCCCTAGTTTATTATTCTACATAGCACTTATCATTGGATAGGTATGTGCTTGTAACTCCGTGTTATTTCTTGTTCCCAAATGTAAACTGTGAGTGAACAGGGACTTTATCTGTACATTACTGATGGCAGCTTTATCTCTAAAGCCTAACACAGTGCCTGGGCACCCAGCAGTAAAGAAATATTTGTAGGGGGGCGCCTGGGTGGCACAGCGGTTAAGCGTCTGCCTTCGGCTCAGGGCGTGATCCCGGCGTTATGGGATCGAGCCCCAGATCAGGCTCCTCTGCTATGAGCCTGCTTCTTCCTCTCCC